>NW_027183052.1:102500-134673 GCF_041146395.1 Eulemur rufifrons | reverse complement strand
GGTTAAGGTTAAGTGTTAGGTTTATGGGTTAGGGTTAGGGTTAAGTGTTCATGTTAGGTTTAGGGTTAGAGTTAAGTGTTATGGTTAGGGTTAGGGGTTTGGGTTAGGTTTAGGGTTCATGGTTAAGGTTACATTTAGGGGTTAGGTTTAGGGTAAGCGTTTAGTGTTAGTGTTGGGCATTAGGGTCAGGGCTTAGGTAGGGTTAGGGGTTAGGGTCAGTGTTTGGGCTTTGATTTGGCGGTTAGTTTAAGGGTACAGGACCTGTGTAATCTATGGTGAGAAGGGTGCAGAATGTTTCCATGCGACACTACACCATCGGATCCTGGGCCTTTGGCCCAGACCTACTTGCAGGACTCATGTGGAAACTCTACTCACGCATTGCATGGTTGTATTTTAGGCTTGGTTAACTCTGAGAATGGAAGTAGTGTGAGAAATAGGGTTATGGTTAGGGTTAAGGGTTTGGTGTTAGGGGTTAGGGTTCAAGTGAGGTTTAGTGGTTAGGGACTAGGATTTAGGGTTAGTGTTAGGGTTAGGGGTTAGTTTTGCGTTAGGGGCTAGGGTTAGATTTATGGTTGGGGTTAGTGTTAGGGTTAGGATTAGGCATCAGGGTTAGTGTTAGGGTTAAAGGATAGGATTGGCGTTAAGTGTTTAGGCTTAGGGTTTGTGTTAAGTGTTAGGGTTGGGGTTTAGGCTTAGGGTTACGGTTTGAGTTAAGCTCTAGGGTGAGGGTTAAAGATTAGGCTTAGGATCATTGGTTAGGGATAGAGTTATGTTTAAGGGTTAGGGATAGGGTTAGGTTTAGGGTTCAGTGTTAGGGTTAGCATTAGGGGTTAGGGTTAGGGTTAGGGGTTAGGCGTAGTGATGTATTAAGGGCTATGGTTAGAATTAGGATTGGGGTTAGTGTTAGGTTTAGGGTTAGGGGTTAGGTTTAGGGTTAAGGGATAGGATTATGGTTAAGGGTTGGGCGTAGCTTTAGGGTTAAGATTTAGTGTTAGGGTCCGGTTTAAGGGTTAGGGTGAGGGTTAACGGTTAGGGTTAGGGTTGGGGTTAGGGTTTAGGGATATAGTTAGTATTAAGTGTTAGAGTTAGGGTTAGGGTTCAGGGTTAGGGTTAGCTTTAGGGGTTATGATTAGGGTTAGGTGTTAGTTTAGTGTTAGTGTTAGGTCTAGGCGTCAGGGTAAGGTTTAGGGTTAGGGTTAAGAGCTAAGGTTGGGTTTAGTGGTTAGGATTAGGGTTAGGGTTAGGAGTTAGGGTAAAGGGTCAAGGGTTAGCATTATTTTTAGCCATAGCTTTGGCGTTAGGAGTAAGGGTTAGGTTCAGTGTTAGGGTAACAGTAGGTTACCGTAACAGTAACTACGTAGGGTAACAGTTAGTGTTAGTGGTTTAGAATTAGGGTTAGGGATTAGTTGTCACAGTTATGACTAGGAGATAGGGTTAGAATTATGGGATAGGGGTTAATCTCAGGGTAAGTGTTATGCATTAACGTTAGGATAAGAGGTTAAAGTTCAGGTTACGGTGAGGTTTACGTTCTAAGGTGAGCAATAGAATCAGGGTTAAATGTTATTTTCAGGGTTAGAGTTTTGGGTGAGGTGTAGAGTTTATGCTTAGGGCACGGGCCTTGTCTGCATTAGGCGGGGGGGGGGTTAGGGGGCTGGGATTGTCACCAGGAACCCACTCTATCGTACTCTGGTTATGGGCCCCAGCGGTTCATTCAGGACACAGTGGAAGAGCCTCCTTTCACGCATGGCATGGGAGGATTGTAGGCTTTCTAAACTCTAAGAAAGCAAGAAGACTGAGAATTAGATTTAGGGTTAGGGTTAGGGTTCGGGTTAAGGATCAAGGTTAGTATTAGGGTGAAGGCTTAGAGTTAGGGGTTACGGGTAGCGTTACAGGTTACTCTTAGTTTTAACCGTTACAGTTAGGTTCAGGCTTAAGGTTTATGGTTAGGTTTAAGGTTAGGGTTTAGGGTTTGGTACAGGATTAGGGTTAAATATTAGGTTTAGGGTTAAAGATTACGATTAAGGTTAGGTTTAAAGGTTAGTGTGAGGGTTAACAGTCAGGGTTAAAGTTAAGAGTTAGGGTTAGGGTTAGTGTTAGGATTAAGGGTTCATGTTAGGTTTAGGGTTAGAGTTAAGTGCTATGGTTAGCGCTCGAGGTTAGGGTTAGGTTTAGGGTTCACAGTTAGGGTTACGTTTAGAGGTTAGCATTAGGGTTAGGGATTAGCTTTAGGGTAAGAGTTTAGAGTTAGTGTTGGGCTTTAGGCTCAGGGCTTAGGTTTAGGGTCAGAGGTTAGGGTTGATGTTAGGGCTTAGATTTAGTGGTTAGTTTAAGGGCACAGGACCTGTTTATTCTACAGTGAGAGGGGTTAGGGTTAGGGTTAGGGTTGTCGTAGGGGTTAAGGTTAGATTTAACCTTGGGGTTAGTGTTAGGGTTAGGATTAGGGGGTTAGTGTTAGGGTTAGGGGTTAAAAACACCTACAGCCAGCCCTAACCCGATTTCTGACACTTCTTCCATTCTCAGAGTTAACCAAGCCTACAATACAGCCATGTCATGCGTGAGAAGAGGCTCCACCTGAGTCCTGTATGGAGGTCTTGGCCCAAGGCCCAGCGTACGGTGGTGTTGTGTCGCAGCGACCCTGTGCACCACTCTCACCATAGATTAAACAGGTCCTGTGCCCTTAAACTAACCGCTACATCTCAGCCCTAACACTAATCCTAACCCCTAACCCTAAAAGTTATCCTTAACCCTACTGTTAACACTCAAACTAACCCTTAACTCTAACCCTTGTCATGATCTTTAACCCTAACCCTAACACTTAACCCTAACCCTGTACCAAACCATAACCCCTAAGCTTAACCCTAACCCTAAACCTAAACCCTAAGTCTAACTGTAACTGTTAAACCTAACAGTAACTTTTAACCCTAAAACTAACCGTATCCCCTTACCCGAAGCCCTCACCCTAAGATTAAACTTCATCCCTAACCATAACGATAATCCTAACCTTAAATCTAATTCTCAGACTTCTTACTTTCTTAGAGATTTGAAAGCTTACAAACCTCCTTTACCATGCGTGAAATCAGGCTCTGCCAGAGTGTCCTACAAGAAACCCATGGGCCCATACCCTGCATACGATAGAGTGGGTTTCTGGTGACAATCGCATGCCCCTCAATCCCACTCCTAGGGCAGACAGGGCCCATACCCTAAGCAAAACCCTACCCCTCACTCATAATTCTAACCCTGATCCTATTGCTCACCTTAACACATAAACCTCACCGTAAACCTAACTTTAACCACTTATCCTAACATTAATGCATAACACTTATGCTAAGAACAACCCCTATCACTTAATTCTAACCCTAACTCCTAGCCATAACAGTAACCCCTAATCCCTAACCCTAATTCTAACCACTAAACATTACCTTAACCCTACAAACAACCCTAATACTAACCCTAACCTTAAACGCTAACCCTAACCTTATCCCTAAACATAACCTTAAAAGTTTACCCTAAACCCTAACCCTATCCCCTAACCCTAAGCCTAACCCTTAATTCTGATCCTAATCCTAACAATTAAACCTAACCCTAACCCTTAACCCTAACACCAACCCTTACCTTAATGCCGAGACCTAATCTTAGCAGTAAAGCTACCTCTAACCCTAACCCTAGACCTTAAACCTAACACTATCCCTAACTTATAACCCTAACCCTAACTGTTAACCCTCACCCTAACCCTTAACTCAGACCATAACCCTAACCCTTAACCCTAACCCTATCCCTTAATGCTAACCCTAAGCCTTAACCCTTAACCCTAATCCTATCCCTTAACCCTAACCCTAACCCCTAACCCTAACCCTAACCCTAACCCCAACCCTAAATCTATCTCTAGTCCCTAACCCAACCCTAACCGTTAACCCCTAATGCTAACATTAACCCTAACCCCTAATTCCTAACACCTAACCCTCACGCGAACACTAACCCCTAACCCCAAACACCTAACCCTAATCATAACCATAATTCTCACACTTCCTCCATTCTCAGAGTTAGCCAAGCCTACAATAAAACCATGCCATGCGTGAGAAGAGGCTCTGCCTGAGACCTGCATGTAGGTCTGGGCCCAAGGCCTAGGGTACAATGGTGTGGTGTGGCGATGACCCATTCTGCACACTTCTCACCATAGATTACACAGGTCCTGTGCCCTTAAAATAACCTCTAAATCTAAGCCCTAACGCTAACTCTAACACTAACCCTTAACCCTAAACTTAAGCCCTGACCCTAACGCCCAACACTAACATTAAACCCTTACCCTAATCCTTACCCATAACCCTAATGCCTAAACGTAACCCTAACGATGAACCCTAAACCTAACCCTAACCATAACACTTATCTCTAACCCTAAACCTAACACGAACACTTAAACCTAAACCACTAACCCTAACACTTAACCTTAACCCTAACCGTTAACTCTCACACTAACCCTTAAACCTAACCCTAATCGTAATCTTTAACCCTAAACCTAACAGTTAACCCTTACCCTGTACCAAAACCTAACCCCTAACCTTAACCTTAACCCTAACACTTGACCCTAAAGCTAACTGTAACCATTAAACCTAACACTAACCTTTAACCCTGACCGTAACTCTAACCCCTAACCCTAAGCCCTCACCCTAATGCTAAACTTTATCCTTAACACTAACCATAATCCTATCCCTAAATCTAATTCTCAGACTTCTTGCTTTCTCAGAGTTTAGAAAGCCTACAATCCTCCCATGCCATGCGTGAAAAGAGGCTCTGCCACTGTGTCCTGCATGAAACCCAGGGACCCATACCCAGTGTACGATAGAGAAAGTTCTCGGCCACAATCCTAGACCCCTAATACTCCCGCCTAGTGCAGACAGGGCCCGTGCCATAAGCATAAAAAGTACGCCTAACATATAACCCTAACCTTGAACGTAACACCTAACCCTGATCCTACTGCTCACCTTATCATGTAGACCACACTGTAACCCTAACTTTAACCGCATCTCCTAAAGTTAATGCATAACACTTACACTGAGAACAACGCCTATCCCATAATTCTAACCCTAAATCTTAGCCATAACCATAAAACCTAATCCCTAACCCTAATTCTAAACTGCTAACCCTAACCTTAACACTACCAACAACCCTAACACTAACCCTAACCCTAACCCTCACCCCTAATCCTACCCTATGCCTAAAAGTAACCCTAACTCCTAACCCTTATCCCTAACCAAAAGCCCTGTCCCTAACCATAAGACTTAAGTCTCACCCTTATACCCTAACCCTAATACGAATCCTTAAGCCTAACCCCCAATCCTAACAATTAACCTTAACCCTAACTGTTAACGCTCACCCTAACCCTTAAATCAGACCAAAACCCTAACATTTAACCCTAACCCTAATCCCTAATGCTAACCCTAAGCCTTAACCCTTTACCCTAATCCTATCCCTTAAGCCTAACCCTAACCCTAATTCCTAACCCTAACCATAATCCCTAACCCTAACCCTAACACTAACCCTAACTCTGAATCTAACCCTAGCCCCTAAACCAACACTAACCCCTAACCCCTAACCCTAACACTAACACTAACTCCTAATTTCTAACCCCTGAACCACACTCGAACCCTAACCCCTAACCCCAAACAATTAACCATAACCATAACCCTAATTCTCACACTTCCTCCATTTTCAGAGTTCACCAAGCCTACAATAGAGCCATGCCATGAGTGAGAAGAGGCTCCGCCTGAGTCCTGCATGTAGGTCTGGGCCCAAGGCCCAGGTACGATGGTGTGGTGTCAAGGGGACCAATTCTGCACCCTTCTCACCATAGATTAAACAGGTCCTGTGCCCTTAAACTAACCGCTAAATCTAAGCCCCAACACTAAACCTAAACGCTAACCCTAAACCTAAGCCCTTATCCTAATGCCCAACACTAACACCAAACACTCACCCTAAACCTAACCCGTAACCCTAACCCCTAAACGTAACCCTAACCATGCACCCTATATCTAACCCTAACCCCTAACCCTAACCATAACACTTAACTCTAACCCTAAACTAACATAAACCCTTAACACTAAACCTAATCCCTAACCCTCATGCTTAACCCTAACCGTTAATCCTCACACTTACCTTTAAACCTAACCCTAATTGTAATCTTTAACTCTAAACTTAACACTTAAACCTTAACCTGTACCAAAACCTATCCCCTAAACTGAACCCTAACACTAAACCTTAACGCTAAACCTAACTGTAACTGTTAAACCTAACACTGACCTTTAACTCTGACCCTAAACCTAACCCCTAACCCTCAGGCATCACCTTAACACTAAACTTCATCCCTAATTCTAACCATAATCCTAACCCTAAATCTAATTCTCAGACTTTTTCTTTCTCAGAGTTTAGAAAGCCTATAATCCTCCCATGCCATGTGTGAAAGGAGGCCCTGCCACTGTGTCCAGGGGCCAATACCCAGCATACGATAGAGTGATTTCCCGGTGAATATGCTAGCCCCCTAACCTCTCCGCCTAGGGCAGACAAGGCACGTGCCCTAAGCATAAACACAACCCCTAACCAATAACCCTAACCATAACTGTTAACTCTCACCCTAACATTTAACCCTGACACTAACCCTAACCTGTAAACCTATCCCTAAACCTTTACCCAAAGCCTAAGCCTTAACTCTAACACTATCATTTAACCCTAGCCCTAACCCCTAAATGTTACACTAACCATGAACCCTAAGCCTAACCGTAACCCCTAACACTAACCATAACACTTAACTGTAACCCTAAACCTAACAAGACCCCTTAACCCTAACACTAACCCCTAACCCTAGCCCTTAAACTTAACCCTAAACTTTTACCCTCACACTAACCTTTAACACTAACCATAATGCTAATCTTTAACCCTAAACCTAACACTTAACTCTTACCCTGTACGAAACCCTAACCCCTGACCTTAACCCTGACAATAAACCTTAACCCTAAACCTAACTTTAACCGTTAAAACTAACACTAACCTTAACCCTAACTCTATCCCTAACCCTTAACCCTAAGCCCTCACCCTAACACTAATCGTCATCCCTAATCCTAACCATAATCCTATCCCTAAATCTTAATCTCAGACGTCTTCCTCTCTCAGAGTTTAAAAAGCCCTCACCCTAAAATTTAACCCTAAACCTAACTGTAACTGTTTAAACTAACACTAATCTTTAACCATAACCCTAACCCTTAACCTGAACCCTAAGCCAAACTCTTAACCCTAATCCTATCCCTTAACCCTAACTCTAATCCCTAACTCGAACGCTAACACTAACCCCAACCCTAAACCTAACCCTAGCCCCTAACCCAACCCTCACCCCAACCCCTAACCCTAACACTAACCCTAACCCCTAATGCCTAACCCCTAACCCTCATTTGAACACTCTCTCCTAAACCCAAATCCCTAACCCTAACCATAACCCTAATTCTCACACTTCTTCCATTCTAAGAGTTAACCAAGCCTACAATACAACCATGCCATGCATGAGAACAGGCTCCCCCTGATTCCTGCATGTAGGTCTGAGCCCAAGGCCCAGGGTACAATGCTGTGGTGTCTCAGCGACCGATTCCACACCCTTCTCACCATAGATTAAACAGGTCCTCTGACCTTAAACTAATCGCTAAATCTAAGTCCTAACACTAACCCCTACCCTAAACAGAAACCCTGACCCAAACTCCCTTCACTAACACTATACCCTTACACCAAACCTAACCCCTAAACCTAACCCCTAAACATAACCTTAACCATGAACCCTAAACCTGAACCTAAACCCTAACACTTAAGTGTAACCCTAAACCTAACACGAACCCCTAATCCTAACCCTAAACCCTAACCCTAACCCTTCACCTTAACCCTAACCGTTAACCCTCAGCTAACCCTTAAACCTAACACTAATCCTAATCTTTACCCCTAAGCCGAACACTTAACCCTAACCCTGTACCAAACCCTAATCCCTAACACTAAGCCCTCTCCCTAACACTAAACTTCATCCCTAACCCTAACCGTAATCCTAACCCTAAATCTAATTCTCAGACTTCTTGCTTTCTCAGAGTTTAGAAAGCCTACAATCCTCCCATGCCATGCATGAAAGGAGGCTCTGCCACTGTGCCCTGCATGAAACCCAGAGGCCCATACCCAGCATACGATAGAGTGGGTTCCTGGTGACAATCCCAGCCTCCGAGCCCCCCCACCTAGTGAAGACAGGGCCTGTGCCCTAAGCATAAACACTGCCCCTAACCCATAACCATAACCCTGATCATAACATCTGACCCTGATCCTATTGCTCACCTTAACATGTAAAACTCACCATAACCCTAACCCTAACCCCTTATCCTAACGTTAATGAATAATACTTACCCTGAGGACAACACCTATCCCATAATTCTAACCCTAACTCTTATTCATAACTGTAAAACCTAATACCTAATTGTAAGCTGCTAACCCTAAATTTAACCCTACCAACAGCCCTAACACTAACCCTAACCCTAACCCTTGATCCTTAAGCCTAAACCCTAACCCTAACCCTAACCCTAAGTATAAACTCTACCCCTCACCCATAACCCTAACCCTGAACATAAAACCTAACCCTCATCCTATTGCTCACCTTAACACGTAAAGCTCACCGTAACACTAACTTTAACCGCTTACCCTAACTTTAAGCATAAAACTGACCCTGAGACCAACCCCTATGCCATAATTCTAACCCTAACTCCTTACCATAACCATAACACCTAATCCCTAACCCTAATTCTAAACTGCTAAACCTAACCTTAAGCCTACAAAAAACCTTAACGGTAACACTAACCCTAACACCTAATCCTAACCCTGTGCCTGAAAATAAACCTAACCCTTAACCTTTAACCCTAATGCTAACCCATAACCCTAACCATAACACTTTACTCTAACCCTAAATCTAACACGAACGCTTAACACTAGCCCTAAACCCTAACCCTAACCCTTAAACACAAACCTAACCGTTAACACTCACACTAACCGTCAACCCTAATCCGAATTCTAATCTTTAACCCTAAACCTAACACTTAACCCTAACCCTGTACCAAACCCTAACCCCTAACCATAACCCTCACCCTAAAACGTAACCCTAAACCTAACTGTAACCGTTAAACCTAACTCTAACATTTAACCTTTACTCTACCCATAATCCCTAGCCCTAATCCCTCACCCTAGCACTAACCTCATTCCTAACCCTAACTATAATCCTAACCCTAAATCTAATTATCAGACTTCTTGCTTTCTCAGCGTTAGAAAGCCTACAATCCTCCCATGCCATGAATAAAAGGAGGCTCTACCACTGTGTCCTGCCGGAAACCCCAGTGCCCATACTCAGCATACACTAGAGTGGGTTCCCGACGACAATCGCAACCCCAAACCCCTCCCCCCCTGCCTAGTGCAGACAGGGCCCGAGTCGTAAGCATAAACCCTACCCCTCACCCCTAACCATAACCCTGAACATAACACCTGACCCTGATCCCATTGCTCACCTTAAAATGTAAATCTCACCATAACCCTAAATTTAACCCCTTATCATAACGTTAATGCATAACACTTACCCTGAGAACAACTCCTATCTCTGAATTCTAACCCTAACTCCAAGCCATAACCATAACACCTAATCCCTAATGCGAATTCTAAACTGCTAACCCTAACCTTAAACCTACCATCAAACCAAACATTACCCTAGCCCCTAACTTTAAAACTATGCCTAAAAATAACCCTAACACTTCACCCTTAATCCTAACCCCTAACTCTAACCCTAACCCTACCCCTAAGACCCTAACCATAACCCTAACTGTTAACCCTCACCCTAACACGTAACCCTGAACTTAACCCTAAACCTTAACACTAACCCTTAACCCTAACCCTAAGCCAAACCCTTAACCATAATCCTATCCTTTAACCCTAAACGCTAACCCTAATATTAACCCCAACCCTAAACCTAACCCTAGCACCCTAACCCAAACCCAACAACTAACCCCTATCCCTAACACTAACCCTAACTTCTAATCCCTAGGACCTAACCCTGACTCGAACCATAATCCCAAACTCCAAACCCCTAACCCAAACCCTAACCCTGATTCTCACACTACTTCCATTCTCAGAGTGAAGCAAGCCTACAATACAGCTATACTATGCGTGAGATGAGGCTCCACCTGAGTCCTGCTTGTAGGTCCTTTCCCAAGGATCAGGGAACGATTTTGTGCTTTCGTGGAGACTCCGACAGCACCCTTCTCACCGTAAATAAAACAGGTCCTGTGCCCTTAAACTAAAAGCTAAATCTCAGCCCTAACACTAACACTAACCCCTAACCGTAAACATAAGCTCCGACCGTAACGCTGAACACGAACTCTAAAACCTTACCCTAAACCTAATCCCTAACCCTAACACTAACCCATAAACATAACACTAACCATGAACCCTAAACCTAACCCTAACCATAACACTTAACGCTAACCCTAAAGCCTACACGAAGACTTATTCCTAACACTAACAAAAACCCTAGCCCTTAGTCTTGATACTTATCATTAACCCTCACACTACCCCTTAACCCTAACCCTAATCCTAATCTTTAACCCTAAAGCTAAAACTTAAGCCTAACACTGTACCAAACGCTAAACCTTAACCTTAACCCTAACCCTAAAACATAACCATAAACCTGACTGTAACGGTTAAACCTAACACTAACCTTTAACCCTAACCACTGACCTTAAGAACGCACCCTAACACTAACCTTCATCCCTAAACATTACCATAAACCTACCCCTAAATCTAATTCTCAGACTTCTTGCTTTCTCAGAGTTTAGAAAGCCTACAATTCTCCCATGTCATGAGTAAAAGGAGGCTCTGCCACTGTGTCCTGCAAGAAACCCGGGGGCCCATAACTAGTGCATGATAGAGCGGGTTCCCAGTGGCAATCCTAGTCCCTAACCCCCCCCCTCCTGGTGAAGACAGGGCCCGTGCGCTAAGCAAAAACACTATCCCTAACAGATAACCCTAACTCCAAACATAAAACCTAACCCTGATCTTGTTGCTCACCTTAAAACATAAACCTAACCATAACACTAATTTATCCCCTTATGTTAACGTTAATGCATAGCACCCAAAGAAGAAGCCCTATCCCATAATTCTAAACCTAATCCCTAGCCATAACCATAACACCTCATCCATATTCTAAAGTGCCAACCCTAAACTTCAACCTACCATCAACCCTAACCCTAACCCTAACCCTTAACCCTAAGCCCTCACCCTAACACTAATCTTCATCCCTAAACCGTGCCGTAATCCTAACCCGAAATCTAATTCTCAGACTTCTTGCTTTCTCAGAGTTTTGAAAGCCTACAATCCTACTAAGCCATGCATGAAAGCCCGCTCTGCGACAGTGTCCTGCAGGAAACCAGAGGCCCATACACTGCATACGATAGAGTAGGTTACCAGCGACCATCACAGACCCCTATCTTTGCCTCCTAGTGCTTACAGGGCCCGTGCCCAGAGCATAAACCCTACCGCTCACCCATAAGACTAACCCAGAACATAACACCTAACCCTGATCATACTGCTCACCTTAAGAGGTAAAGCTCACCATAACCCTAACTTTAACACCTTATCTTAACGTTAATGCATGACACCCTGAGAAAAAGCACTATACTGTAATTCTAACGCTAACTCCTAGCCATAACCATAACACCTGATCCCGAATTCTGAAACGCCAACCCTAACCTTAACCCTACCAACAACACTAACACTAACCCTAACACCTTACCCTAACCCTACGCATAAAAATAACCCTAACCGTTGATCCTTAGTCATAACCCCTAACCTTAACCCTAACACTTAACCCTAATCCCAAGCCTAACCATTAAACATAACCCTAACACTTAACCTTAAACCTAACCTTTACCTTAATGCCTAGAGATCTAACCCTAACACTGACTTAGAGTTAACACTAACCCTAACCCCCTAATGTTAACCTTAAACCTGAACCATAAACCTAACCCTTAACCCTAATCCTATCCCTAACCCCCTAACCCTATCCCTAACTGTTAACCCTCACCCTAACCCTTAACCGTGACCCTAACCCTAAACCTGAACCCTTACCCTAAGCCTAACCCTTAACCCTAACCCTATCCCTTAACCCTAACGCCAAACCCTAACGCTAACTCCAAACCTAAACCTTACCCTGGCCCCCTAAACCAGAGTTAACACCTAACCCGTAACACTAACTCTAACCCTAACCACTAATCCCTAGCACCTAACCCTGACTCCAAGCCTAACCCCTAACTCGAAACCCCTAACCCCAACCCTAACCCTAATTCTCACACTACTTCCATTCCCGAGTGAAGCAAGCCTACAATACAGCCATGCCATGTGTGAGATGAGGCTCCGCCTGAGTCCTGCATGTAGATCTTGTCCCAGGGCCCAGGGAATGATGTTGTGCTTTCGTGATGACTCCGACCGCACCCCTCTCACCATAGATTAACCAGGTCCTGTGCCCTTAAACTGACCGATAAATCTAAGCCCTACCACCAACCCTAACCCCTGACCCTGAACCTAAGCCCCGAGCCTAAAGCCCAACACTAACTCTAAACCCTTACCCTAAACCTAATCCTTAACCCTAATGCTAACCCCTAAACGTAACCCTAACCGTGGACAGTAAACCTAACCCTAACCTCTAACACAAACCCTAACACATAACTCGAACCCTAAAGCTAACCCTAACCCTTAACCCTAAACCTAAACCCTAACCCTAACTCTTAACCTTAACCCTAACCGTGAACTCTCACGCTAACCTTTAATCCTAACCCTAATCCTAATCTTCAACCGTAAACCTAACACTTAACCCTAACCCTGTACCTAACCCTAACCCTATACCAAACCCTAACCCCTCATCTTTACCCTAACCGTAAACCTCAACCCTAAACCAAAGTGTAACCGTTAAACCTAAGACTAACCTTTAACCCTAACCCTAATCCCTAACC
This sequence comes from Eulemur rufifrons, assembly GCF_041146395.1. Lineage (NCBI taxonomy): Eukaryota > Metazoa > Chordata > Mammalia > Primates > Lemuridae > Eulemur > Eulemur rufifrons. Next base: position 121,618 of record NW_027183052.1, on the reverse strand, counting down.
CTAAGCCCTCACCCTAACACTAAACTTCATCCTTAACCCTAACCAGAATCCTAACCCTAAATCTAATTCTCAGACTTCTTGCTTTCTTAGAGTTTAGAAAGCCTGCAATCCTCCCATGCCATGCGTGAAAGGAGGCTCTACCACTGTGTCCTGCATCAAACCCACGGGCCCATACCCAGAGTACGATACAGTGGGATCCTGGTGACAATCCCAGTCCCCTAACCTCCCCCCACCCCCGCCTAAGGCAGACAGGGCCCGTGCGCTAAGCATAAACAATACCTGTAACAGATATCCCTCACCGTGAACATAACACCTAACCCTGTTCCTATTTCTCCCCTTAACACGTAAACCTCACCGTGAGCCTAACTTTAACCTCTTATCCTAACGTTAGTGCATAACCCATTCCCTGAGAACAACCCCTATCCCATAATTCTAACCCTATCTCCTAGTCGTCACTGTAACACCTAATCCCTAACCCTAATTCTAAACCGCTAACTCTAACCGTAACCCTGCCTACAACCCTAACACTGACAGTAACCCTTACTTCTAACCCCAACGCTATGCCTAACAAAAACCCTTAACCCTTCACCCTAACCCCTAAGCCTTACCCTAACCCTTAACCCTAATCCTAATCCTATCCATTCAACCTAACCCTAGCTCTTAAAGCTAACCCTAAACCTTACCCTCACGACTAGACCTAACCCTGACACTAACCTAACACCTAACCCTAACCATAACCCCTACAGCTAACCTTAACCCTGAACCCTAAACCTAACCCTAACACTGAACCCTCACTATATCCCCAACCTCTAAGCCTAATCCTAACCGTTAACCCTCACCCTAACACTTAAACTGGACCATAACACTAAACATTAACCCTAACACTAAACTTTAACCCTAAACCTGAGCCCAACCCTTAACGCTAATTTTATCCTTTTACCCTAAACCTAACTCCTAAACCAAATCCTAACACTAACCCCAATCCTAATTCTAACCATACCCCTTCATAAAACACTAACTCCTAACCCTGACACTTACCAAAAACCCTAATCGCTAATCCCTAACACTAACGCTTAACCTTTACCGTAACCGTTAACCCTCACCCTAACCCTTAACGCTGACCCTAACCTTAACCTTTAATCTAAGCCTGACCCTTAACCCTAACAGTAAGGAAAACCCTCACGCCAACCTTATCCCTTATCCCTAACCCTAACACTACTGCTAAAAATAACCCTAACCTTGGATCCTTAAACCTAACCCCTAACACTTACTTTAACCCCAAACCCTAACCCTAATCCTAAGCATTAAACCTAACCCTATCTCTTAACCCTTACTCTAACGCCTAGATCTAACCCTAAAATCTAACCTACCACCTAATCCTAACCTTAAGCCCTAATGCTAACTCTAACCCTGAACCCTAAACCTACCCGTAAACCCTTAACACTAACCCTATCCATAAACCTTAACCCTGACCCTAACCATAACCCGCACCCAAGCATTTAACCCTGACCCTAACCCTAATCCTTAACGATAAACTTAACACTAAACCCCAACCCTAAGCCCAACACTTAACCCTAAACCTGACCCTTGACCCCTAACCCTAAACCTAAGCCTAACCCCAACCTGAACCCTTAATCTTGACCCTTACCCTTAACCCTCACACTAACCCTAATCCTAATCTTTAACCATGAAGCTAACACTGAAGCCTACCCCTGTGCCAAACGCTAAACCCAAACCTTAACCCAAACCCTGAGACTTAACCGTAAACCTAACTGTAACTGTTAAACCTAACACTAACCTTTAACCCCAACCCCTAACCCAAGACCCCACCCTGACACTAATCTTCATCCCTAAACATTACCAGAATCCTACCCCTAAATCTAATTCTCAGAGTTCTTGCTTTCTCAGAGTTTAGAAAGCCTACAATCCTCCCATGCCATGAGTAAAAGGGGGCTCTGCCACTGTGTCCTGCATGAAACCCAGGAGCCCATACCCAGCGTACGATAGAGTGTGTTCCTGGGGACAATCCCATCCCCCTAACCCCAGCCCCCCGCCCAGTGCAGACAGGGCCCGTACGCTAAGTATAAACACTACCCCTAACAGATAACCCTCACCCTGAACATAACACCTAACCCTGATCCTATTGCTCACCTTAAAACATAAACCTCCCCGTAACCCTAACTTAGCCCCTTAACTTAACGTGAATGCATAACACCTTGAGAAGAAGCCCTATCCCGTAATTCTAATCCTAAACCATAGTCATAACCGTAACACCTCATCCCTAATTCTAAAACGTCAAACCTAACCTTCACCCTACCAGCAACCCTAACCCTAACCCTAACCCCTAACCCTAAGCCCTCACCCTAACCACTAATCTTCATCCCTAAACCATGCCGTAATCCTAACCCGAAATCTAATTCTCAGACTTCTTGCTTTCTCAGAGTTTTGAAAGCCTACAATCCTACTAAGCCATGCATGAAAGCCGGCTCTGCCACAGTGTCCTGCATGAAACCCAGAGGCCCATACACTGCGTGCGATAGAGTGGGTTCCCAGCGACCATCACAGACCCCTAACTTCGCCTCCTAGTGCATACAGGGCCCGTGCCCTAAGGATAAACCCTACCCCTCACCCATAACCCTAACCCAGAACATAACACCTAACCCTGATCCTACTGCTCACCTTAACAGGTAAAGCTCACCGTAACCCTAACTTTAACCCCTTATCTTAACGTTAATGCATGACACCCTGAGAACAAGACCTATACCGTAAATCTAACGCTAACTCCTAGCCATAACCATAACACCTAATCCCTAATTCTGAAACGCCAACCCTAATCTTAACCCTACCAACAACACTAACATTAACCCTAACCCCTTACGCTAACCCTACGCCTAAAAATAACCCTAACCTTTGATCCTGAGTCATTACCCATAATCTTAACCCTAACCCTCAACCCTAATCCCAATCCTTAACCATTAAACTTAACCCTAACTCTTAACCCTAACCCTGACCTTTACCCTAATGCCTAGAGATCTAACCGCAACACTGACCTACAGTTACACTAACCCTACCCTCTAACGCTAACCTTAAACCTGAACCATAAACCTAACCCTTAACCCTAACCCTATCCCTAACCCCCTTACCCTAACTCTAACTGTTAACCCTCACCCTAACCCTCAACCTTGACCCTAACCTTAAACCTTAATCCTAACCATGCGTTTCATGAGCCTCTGCCTTTGTCCTGCGTGACAGTTGAAGCCCAACACCAAGGGTAAGATGAAGTGGGGACGCAGCCTTGCTCCACACCCACAGTGCCCCGTACATTAGACGGGGCCCGTGCCCTAACACACACCGTTAAACGTAAGCCCTAACCCTATCACTAAACCAAACCCTTCGTAAGCCCTGAATCTAACTCCTAACAGTAACCCTAATCCCTGACCCTTACTCTTGCCTCTCACCCTAAACCTAAACCCAACCACTAAACATAATCCTAATCTCTAATCCTAACAGTAATCCTAACCCTAATTCTAACCTAAAACCCTAACCCCTAAATCTAATCCTAGTCCCTAACACCTAACCTTACCCTAAACCGAATTCCAATTCTCAGAGTTCTTCAATTCAAAAACTTAAAAAAGCCTACAATCCACCAATGCCGTGTCTGAGATGAGCGTCCGCCCCTATGTCCTGCATGACAGGCAGGCGCCAATGCCCAGGGTACTATGGAGTGGAGTCCTGGGGTCTGTAGGCTTGCTAAACTCCAGTTTGGAAGAATTGCTATAGTCATATATAGGGATGCTTACATTTACTTATAGAAAGCAACTATTGATGTGTGATTTGTAGGCTTGCCTTACTCTAGTTTGGATGAAGAAGCTGAATCATATATAGGAATATTAGCTTTGAGTTAGAGGAAGCATCTATGGGGGGTGCTTTTTTGGCTTGTTAAACTCTGGTTTGGAAGAAGTTCGAGAGTCTTATATAGGAACGATATCATTCATTCAGAGAAAGCAATTATAGGGAGTTGGTTTGTAGGCTTGCTAAGCTCTAGTTTGGAGGAAGGCGAGAGTCATATATAGAACGCTTACGTTCACATAAAGCGTCTACGGGGGGACGGATTCTAGGCTTCCTAAACTCTAGCTTGGAAAAAGAGGACAGTTATGTATAGGAACTCTCGGCGGGGGATTTGTAGCATTGCTAAAATCTTAGATTGGAAAAGTTGCGAGAGTCATACATAGGAATGTTAACATTCACTCAATGAAAGCAACTATAAGGGGTGCTTTCCAGGCTGGCTACACTCTAATTTGGAAAAAGTGCGACAGTCATATATAGCAAGGCTTATATTCACTCAGACAAAGCAATTATGTGTAGGTGTATAGTAGGCATGCTAACTCTAGTTTGGAAAATTTCGAGAGCCATGTATAGGAAAGCATACAGTAACTTAGAGAAAGCAACGAACAGGGGTGGAGTGTAGGCTTTCTAAACTCTAGTTTGGAGGAAGTGCCATAGACATATATAGGAACGCTTAAATTCGTTCAGAGAAAACAGCTGTCGGGGATTGGTTTGTAGACTTATTCAACTCTAGTTTGGAAGAAGTGCGAGAGACATATATAGGAATGTTTACATTGACTCAAAGAAAGCAACTATGGGGGAGTGTTATTTTGGCATGCCAGATGTTAGTTAAGAAGAGGTACAAGACTCATATATAGGAACGCTTACATTCACACAGCGAGAGCAACTACGGAGTAGTGTCAGGTAGACATGTTAAAGTCTAGCTTGGGAGAAGTTCCAGAGTCCTATATAGGAAAGGTAACAGCCACTTTGAAAAAGCAAGTCTTGGCGGGTGGTTTGTAGGCCTGCAAAACCCTGTTTTGGTTGAAGTGTGAGAGTCATATATGAGAAGGCTTACATTCACTCAGAGAAAGCAACGATGGGGTTGTTTGTAGGCTTACTAAACTGCAGTTTGGAAGAAGCACGAGAATCACATATAGGAGCACATACATTTTGACGCACTGAAAGTAACTATGGGGTGGTGTTTTATAGGCATGCTAAACTCTAGTTTGGACGAAGTTTGAGAATCACATATAAGAAAGCTTAGAGTCACTTAGAGAAAGCAAATCTCTGGGTGTGGAATGTAGGCCTGCTAAACTCTATTTTGGTTTAAGAGTGAGAGTCATATATGGGAAGGCTTACATTCCCTCAGAGAAAGCAACGACGGCGTGGTGGTTTGTAGGCATACTAAACTCTAGTTTGGAAGAAGTAGGAGAATGATATATGGGAACGCTTACATTCGCGTAGAGAAAGCAATTATGGGGTGGCGTTTTTGTAGCCATGCTAATCTCTAGTTTGGAAGAAGTTAAGGAGTAATATATAGGAAAGGGTACAGTCATAGAAACCAACTCTCGGGGGATGTTTTGTACACCTGCAAAACTCCAGTTTGGAAGTGGGAGAGAGTCATATTGGGGACCGCGTGCATTCACTCAGAGAAATCAACGATGGGATTGTGATTTGTAGGCATAGTCAACTCTAGTTTGGAAGAAGTACGAGAATCGTATATAGGAAAGCTTACCTTCACGCAGAGAAAGCAACTATGGAGTGATGTTTGTATGCCTACTAAAATATAGTTTGGAGGAAGTTCGAGAGCCATATCTGGGAAGCTTACAGTCACTTAGAGAAAGCAACCCTAGGGGGTGTTTCGTAGGCCTGCTAAACTCTATTTTCAATGAAGTGTTAGAATAATATATGGGAACTCAGTGAAAGCAACGTTGTGGTTGTGGTTCCTAGAAGAAGCAAGAGAATCACATGTAGAACCGCTTACATTCCGGCACCGAATGCAACTATGGGGTGGTGTTTTGTAGGCTTGCAAAACTCTAGTTTGGACGAAGTTTGAGAGTCATATATAGGAAAGTTTACAGTCACGTAGAGAAAGCAACTCTCTGGGTGTGGAATGTAGAGTTATTTTGGTTGAAATAGAGTTATTTTGGTTGAAGTGTGAGAGTCATATATGGGAACGCTTACATTCACTCAGAGAAAACAACGTTTGGGTGGTGGTTTGTAGGGTATACTAAACTGTAGTTTGGAAGAAGTACGAGAGTCCTATATAGGAACACTTACATTCACACAGAGAAAGCACTTATGGCGTCAGGTTTTGTAGGCATGCTAAACTGTAGTTTGGAAGAAGTTGGAGAACCTTATACAGGAAAGATTACCGTCACCCAGGGAAAGCAACTCTCGGGAGATTTTTTTGTACACATGCTAAACTCTAATTTGGATGAAGTGTGAGAGTCAAACATGGGACCGCTTACATTCCCTCAGAGAAACAACACTGGGGTGGTTTTTGTAGGCATACTAAATAGTTTGGAAGAAGTACGAGAATGATATTTGGGAACGCTTACATTCACACAGAGAAAGCAACTACGTGGTGGTGTTTTGTAAGCATGCTATAGTTTGGAAGAAGTTCCAAACCTGAACAGTCATTTAGAGAAAGCAACTCTTGGTGGGTGATTTTTAGGTCTGCTAAATTGTATTTTGAAAGAAGTACCAGAGTCATATATACTAATGCTTACATTCATGCAAAGAAAAAACCATGGGGTGATGTTTAGTGGGCATGTTAACCTGTAGTTTGGAAGAAGTTGGAGAGTCTTATTTAGGAAAGCTTACAGTCACCTAGAGAAAGTAACTCTCGGGAGAGCCTTTCTTGGCCTGCTAAACTCTACTTTGCATCAATTGTGAGAGTCAAACATGGGAATGCTTTCATTCATTCAGAGAACGCAACGTTTGGGTGGTGGTTTGTAGGCATTCTAAACTGTATTTTGGAGGAAGTACGAGAGTCATGTATATGAACGCTTACATTCATGCAGAGAAAGCAACTGTGGGGTGGTTTCTAGGCATGCTAAACTCCAGTTTGGACGAAGTTTGACAATCAGATATAAGAAAGCTTAGAGTCGCTTAAAGCAAATCTCTGGGTGTGGAATGTAGGTGTGCCAAACTCTATTTTGGTTTCAGAGTGAGAGTCATATATGGGAAGGCTTACATTCACTCAGAGAAAGCAACGATGGTGTGGTCGTTTGTAGGCATACTGAACTCTAGTTTGGAAGAAGTAGGAGAATGATATATGGGAACGCTTACATTCATGCAGAGAAAGCAATTATGGGGTGGCTTTTTTGTAGCCATGCAAATCTCTATTTTGCAAGAAGTTAAAGAGTAATATATAGGAAAGCGTACCGTCATTTATAGAAACCAACTTTCGGGGGATGATTTGTAGGCCTGCAAAACTCTACTTTGGAAGAAGGGGGAGAGTCATATGGGGGACTGGGTATATTCACTCGGAGAAATCAACGACGGGGTTGTGGTTTGTAGGCATACTAAACTCTAGTTTGGAAGAAGGACGAGAATCATTTATAGGAACGCTTACATTCATGCAGAGAAAGCAACTATGGAGTGATGTTTGTATGCCTACTAAACGATAGATTGGAGGATGTTCGAGAGTCATATCTGGAAAGCTTACAGTCATTTAGAGAAAGCAACTCTCTGGGGGTGGTTCGTAGGCCTGCTAAACTCTATTTTCAATGAAGTGTTCGAATCATATACAGGAACGCTTACATTCACTCAGAGAAAGCAACGTTGGGGTGGCCGTTTTTGAGCATACTAAACTCTACTTTGGAAGAGGTACGAGAGACATACATAGGAACGCTTACATTAACACAGAGAAAGCAAATACGGGGTGCTGTAGTGCAGGCATGCTAAACTATAGATTGGAAGAAGTTCGAAAGCTGACAGTCACTTAGAGAAAGCAACTCTTGGCGGGTGATTTTTAGGTCTGCTAAATTGTATTTTGAAAGACGTACAAGAGTTATATACACAAACGCTTACATTTATGCAGAGAAAGAAACTATGGGGTGATGTGTTGTTGGCATGCTAAACTGCAGTTTGAAAGGACTTCCAGAGTGTTATATAGGATAGCTACAGTCACCTAGAGAAAACAACACTCGGGACAGCTTTGCAAGCCTCTAAACACTAATTAGCAGCAATTGTGAGAGTCAAATATGGGAAAGCTTACATTCACGGAGAGAACACAACGTTTGGGTGGTGGTTTGTAGGCATAATAACTGTAGGTCGGAAGAAGTAGGAGAGTCATATATATGAACAGTTACATTCACGCAGAGAAAGAAACTGTTGGGTGGTGTATGTACGCATGTTAATCTATACTTTGGAGGAAGTTTGAGAGTCATATCTGGGGAAAATTACAGTCACATAGCTAAATCAACCATCGGGGACTGGTTTGTAGGTCTGCTAAATTCTATTTTGGAAAAAGTGATTCATATAAGGGAATGCTTATGTTCACTCAGAGAAAGCAACGATGCGTTGGTGTACTGTTGGCATGCTAAACTTTAGTTTGGAAGAAGTTCGAGAGTTTTACATAGGAAAGCTTACATTCACCTAGAGAAAGCAACTCTCAGGATGTGGTTTATAGGCCTGGTGAACTCTAATTTGGCTCAAGTGTGAGAGTCATACATACGAGTTCCAAAATACAGTTTAGTATGCCTACAAACCACCAGCCTAACATTGCTTTCTCTGAGGGGATATAGGCCTTCCCTTATATGAATCTCGGACTGCTTTCAAAATGCAATTTGCCGGACCTACAAAACACCGCCCGAGAGTTGCTTTCTCTCACTATAAGCTTTCCTATATATGACTTTGGGACATAGTTTAGCATGCCAACAAAAGGCCACCCCATAGTTTGCGTGAATGTAAGCGTTCCTATGCATCACGCTCGTACTTCTTCCAAAGTATGGTACACCTACCAACCACCTCCCCAACGTTGCTTTTTCTGAGTGAATGTAAGCATTCTTTTATTCTCGTACTTCCTCCAAACTCCAGTTTAGTGTGACTAAAAATCACCACCGCAACCTTGCTTTCTCTGAGTGAATGTTAGCGTTCCCATTTAAGATTCACACTTCATCCAAAATAGAATTTAGCAGAACTACAAACCGGCCCCCAAGGGTTGCTTTCTCTGTGAGACTGTAAGCTTTCCTATTACTCTTAACTTCTTCGCAACTAGAGATTTGCATGCCTACAAAACACCACCCCATAGTTGCCCTCTCTGCGTGAATGTAAGCACTCATATATATGACTCTGCTACTTCTTCCAAAATACAGTTTAGTATGCTTACAAACAACCAACCAAACGTTGCGTTCTCTCAGAGAATGTTAGCGTTCTCAAGTATGACTGTTCCAAATGATGCAAAGTAGAGTTTAGCAGGCTTACAAAATATCTCTCGAAAGTTGCTTCCTCTGGGGGACTGTAAGCTTTCCTATAAAAGACTGTCGAACGTCTTCGAAACTACATTTCAGCACGCCAACAAAACATAACCACATAGTTTCTTTCTCAGCATAAATATAAGCGATTTTATATATGACTCTTGTACTTCTATCAAAATACAATTTAGCAGACCTCAAAATCAACCGCCAAGAGTTGCTTTCTCTAAGTCACTGTCAGCTTTCGAACTTCTTCCAAATTATATTTTATCATGCCTACAAAACACCACCCCGTAGTTGCTTTCTCTGCGTCCATATAATCGTTCATATATATGACTCTCGTACTTCTTCCAAACTGGAGTTAGTATACCTACAAACCGGCACCCAAATTTACCTTTCTCTGAGTGAATGAAGCGTATCCATGTATGCCTCTTTCACTTCATCCAAATTAGAGTTTAGCGGCCCACAAACCACCTCCTGTGAGTTGCTTTCTCTAGGTGACTGTAAATTTTCCTATATAAGACTCTCGAACTTCTTCCAAACTACAGTTTAGCATGCCAACAATACAGCGCCCCATCGTTGATTTCTCTGAGTGAACATAAGCGTTCCCATATATGACTCTCACTCTTCTTCCAAAATAGAATTTAGCAGACCTACACAACACCCGATGGTTCCAATTCTCTAGGTGACTTTAATTTTTCCCACATATGACTCTCGAACTTTCTCCAAACTAGATTATGATGATTACATAGACCACCCCACAGTTGCTTTCTCTGCGTGAATGTAACCGTTCATATATGACTCTCCTACTTCTTTTGAACTACAGCATTTATTCCTACAAACCATCACGACAACGTTCTTTCTGTGAGTGAATGCAAGCGTTCTCACACTTCATCCAACTTACAGTTTAGCAGACCTACCAACAAACTACAGAGATTTGTTTTTCTCTGTGTCACTGTAATCTTTCCTATGTAAGGCTCTCGAACTTCTTCCAAACCACAGTTTAGCATGCCAACAAAATACGATCACAGAGTTGCTTTCTCTGCGTGAATGTAAGCATTCGTATATATGACTCTCCTACTTCCTCCAAAATACAGTTTAGAATGCTTACAAACCACCACCCAAACGTTGCATTCTCTGAGTGAATGTAAGCGTTCCCATGTTTGACTCTCACAATTGATGCAATCTAGAATTTAGCATGCTTAGAAACAATCTCCCGAGAGTTGCTTTCTCTGGGTGACTAAACTTTCCTATGTAAGACTCGCGAACTTCTTCCAAACTACAGTTTAGCATGCCAACAAAACACCGCCCCATAGTTGATTTCTCTTCGTGATCATAAGCGTTCCCATATATGACTCTCATTCTTCTTTCAAAATAGAATTTAGCAGATCTACAAAATGGCCCCCGATGGTTGCTTTCTCTAAGTGACTGTAATTTTCCCCAGATATGACTCTCGAAATTCCTCCAAACTACAGATTAGCATGCATACATACGCCACCCAACAGTTGCTTTCTCTGCGTGAATGTAACCGTTCATATATGACTCTCCTACTTCTTCCGAACTACAGTTATTATGCCTACAAACCAACACCCAAACGTTGTGTTCTCTGAGTGAATGTAAGCGTTCCCATGTTTGACTCTCACAATCGCTGCTTGTTAGAGTTTAGCAGGCTTGCAAAGCTCTCCTGAGTGTTGCTTTCTCTAGGTGACTGTAAGCTATCCTACATAACACTCTCGAACTTCTTCCAAACTGCAGTTTAGCATCCCCACAACACATCACCCCATAGTTTCTTTCTACGCATGAATGTAAGCGTTTGTATATAAGACTCTGACACGTCTTTCAAAATACAATTTAGCAGACTTAAAAAATCACCCGCCAAGAGTTGCTTTCTCTAAGTGACTGTCAGCTTTCGAACTTCTTCCATTCTATAGTTTAGCATGCCTGCACTACAGCACCTCGTATTTGCTTTCTCTGTGTTAATGTAAGCGTTCGTATTTATGTCTCTTGTACCTCTTCCAAAGTAGAGTTTAGTATGCTCACAAACGGCCACCCCAACGTTGCTTTCTCTGAGTGAATGTAAGCGTTCCTGTATATGATTTTAACACTTCATTGAAAATAGAGTTTAGCAGGCCTACGAACCACCCCTTGAGAGTTGCTTTCTCTAAATGACTGTAAGCTTTCCAGATATGACTCTCGAACATCCTCCAAACTATAGTTTAGTAGGCATACACACATCACTCCATAGCTGGTTTGTCTGCGTGAATGTAACCGTTCATATATATGACTTTCCTACTTCTTCCGAACTACAATTAAGGCCACAAACTGCAACCCAAACCTTGCGTTCTGAGTGGATATAAACCTTCCCATACTTGACTTTAAGAGTTGGTGCAAATTATCAGGCTTAGAAATCATCTCCCAAGAGTTGCTCTCTCTAGGTGATTGTAAGCTTTGCTATATAAGATTCTAAACTTCCTCCAAACTATAGTTTAGTAGGCATACAAACCTCACTCCATAGTTGCTTTCTCTGCATGAATGTAAGCGTTCCTATATATGATTCTCGTACTTTCTCCAAACTAGAGTTTAGTATGCCTACAAAACACAACCCCATCCTCGATTTCTCTGAGTCAATGTACGTGGTCCCCAATATGACTCTCCCACTTCTTCCAAAGTAGAGTTTTGCAGGCCTACCCTTCATCCCCCGAAAGTTGGTTTCTATAAATGAGTGTACGCTTTCCTATATAACTTCTTCCAAACTAGAGATTAGCATGGGTACAAAAAAGCCACCCCATAATTGCTTTCTCTGCATGAATGTAAGCGTTCCCATATATCATTTTCCTACTTCTTCCAAACTAGAGTTTAGTATGCCTACAAACCACCACACCATCGTTGCTTTCTCTGAGTGAATGTAACCCTTTCCATATATGACTCTCAATCTAAACCAAAATAGAGTTTAGCACGCCTACATTCCACACCCAGAGATTTGCTTTCTCTAAGTGACTCTAAGCTTTCTTATATGTGATTCTCAAACTTCGTCCAAACTAGAGTTTAGCACGCCTAGAAAACACCACCCCACAGTTCCTTTCTCTGCATGAATGTAAGCGTTTGAATATATGACTCTGGTACTTCTTTCAAAATACAATTTAGCAGACCTAAAAATCCACCGCCAAGAGTTGCTTTCTCTAAGTGACTGTCTGCTTTCGAACTTCTTCCAAACTATATTTTAGCAGGCCTACAAAACACCACCCCATAGTTGCTTTCTCTGCGTCCATATAAGCGTTCATATATATGACTCTAGTACTTCTTCCAAACTGGAGTTAGTATACCTACAAACCGGCACCCCAATTTACCTTTCTCTGAGTGAATGAAGCGTATCCATGTATGCCTCTTTCACTTCATCCAAATTAGAGTTTAGCGGCTTACAAACCACCTCCTGTGAGTTGCTTTCTCTAGGTGACTGTAAACTTTCCTATATAAGACTTTCGAACTTCTTCCAAACTACAGTTTAGCATGCCAACAATACAGCGCCCCATCGTTGATTTCTCTGAGTGAACATAAGCGTTCCCATATATGACTCTCACTCTTTTTCCAAAATAGAATTTAGCAGACCTACACACCAGCCCCCGATTGTTCCTTTCTCTAAATGACTCTAATTTTCCCCAGATATGACTCTCGAACTTCCTCCAAACTACAGATTATGATGATTACATACGCCACTCCACAGTTGCTTTCTCTGCGTGAATGTAACCGTTCATATATGACTCTCCTACTTCTTCGAACTACAGTTGTTATTCCTACAAACCACCACGACAAAGTTCTTTCTCTGAGTGAATGCAAGCGTTCTCACACATCATCCAAATTACAGTTTAGTAGACCTACCAACAAACTACAGAGAGTTGTTTTCTCTGTGTCACTGTAATCTTTCCTATATAAGGCTCTCGAACTTCTTCCAAACCACAGTTTAGCATGCCAACAAAATACGATCACAGAGTTGCTTTCTCTGCGTGAATGTAAGCATTCGTATATATGACTCTCCTACTTCCTCCAAAATACAGTTTAGAATGCTTACAAACCACCACCCAAACGTTGCGTTCTCTGAGTGAATGTAAGCGTTCCCATGTTTGACTCTCACAATTGATGCAAATTAGAGTTTAGCACGCTTAGAAACAATCTGCCGAGAGTTACTTTCTCTAGGTGACTGTAAGCTTTCTTATATAAGACTCGCGAACTTCTTCCAAACTACACTTTAGCATCCCAACGAAACACTGCCCTATCGTTGATTTCTCTGAGTGAACATAAGCGTTCCCACATATGAATTTCACTCTTCTTCCAAAATAGAATTTAGCAGATCTACAAAACGGCCCCCGATTGTTGCTTTCTCTAAGTGACTGCAATTTTCCCCAGATATGACTCTCGAACTTCCTCCAAAGTATAGATTAACATGCGTACATACACCACCCAACAGTTTCTTTCTCTGCGTGAATGTAACCGTTCATACATATGACTCTCCTACTTCTTAAGGTAAAGGTTAAGCGTTAGGGTTAGGGATTAGTGATTAGGGTTTTTGGTTAGTGTTAGGGTTAGCGGTTAGGAGTTAGTGTTTTATGAAGCTGTATGGTTAGAATTAGGATTGGGGTTAGAGTTACGGTGAGGTATAGGGGTTAGGTTTAGGGTAAAAGGATAGGATTAGGGTTACGGGTTGGGCTTAGGTTTAGGGTTAAAGTTTACTGCTAGGGTAAGGGATAGGGTTCAGGGTTAGCTTTAGGGGTTCTGGATAGGGTTAGGTGTTAGGTTAGTGTCAGGGTTAGGTCTAGTCGTGAGGGTAAGGTTTAGGGTTAGCTTTAAGAGCTAGGGTTACGTTTAATGGTTAGGATTAGGATTAGGGTTAAGGGTTAGGGTAAGGCTTAGGGGTTAGGGTGAAGGGTTAGGGTCAAGGGTTAGGGTTTTTGTTAGGCATAGCGTTGGGGTTAGAAGTAAGGGTTACTGTGAGTGTTAGGGTTGTAGGTAGGGTTACGGTTAGGGTTAGCGGTTTAGAATTAGGGTTAGGGATTAGGTGTCACAGTGATGACTAGGAGATAGGGTTAGAATTATGGGATAGGGGTTGTTCTCAGGAAATGGGTTATGCATTAACGTTAGGATAAGAGGTTAAAGTTAGGCGCACGGTGAGGTTTACGTGTTAAGGGGAGAAATAGGAACAGGGTTGGGTTGTTATGTTCAGGGTTAGGGTTATCTGTTAAAGGTACTGTTTATGCTTAGCGCACGGGCCCTGTCTGCATTAGGCGGGAGGGGGGAGTTTAGGGGGCTGGGATTGTACCCGGGAACCCACTCTATCATACTCTGGGTATGGGCCCGTGGGTTTCATGCAGGACAGAGTGGTAGAGCCTCCTTTCACGCATGGCATGGGAGGATTGCAGGCTTTCTAAACTCTAAGAAAGCAAGAAGTCTGAGAATTAGATTTAGGGTTAGGATTCTGGTTAGGGTTAAGGATGAAGTTTAGTGTTAGGGTGAGGGCTTAGGGTTAGGGATTAGGGTTAGGGTTAAAGGTTACTCTTAGGTTTAACGGTTACACTTTGGTTTAGGGTTGAGGTTTACGGTTAGGGTTAAGATGAGGGGTTAGGGTTTGGTATAGGGTTAGGGTTAAGTGTTAGGTTTAGGGTTGAAGATTAGGATTAGGGTTAGGATTAAAGGTTAGCGTGAGAGTTAACGCTTAGTGTTAAGGTTAAGAGTTAGGGTTTAGGGTTAGGGTTAGGGTTAGTTTTAGGGTTAGAGTTATGTGCTATGGTTTGTGTTAGAGGTTAGGGTTAGGTTTACTGGTCACGGTTAGGGTTACGTTTAGGGGGTAGCATTAGGGTTAGGGTTAGGGTTAAGGGATAGGATTAGGGATAAGTGTTGGGCTTAGGGTTAGGGTTTAGTGTTAGGGTTATCATTAAGGATTAGGGGTAGGGTCAGGGTTAAATGCTTGGGTGCGGGTAATGGTTAGGGTCAGGGTTAAGGTTCGCGGATAGGGTTAGTGTTAAGGGTTACGGGTAGGTTTAGGGTTCAGGGTTAGAGTTAGCATTAGGGCTTAAGGTTAGGATTAGGCGGTAGGTTCGTTTTAGGGTTAGATCTAGGCGTTAGGGTAAGGGCTAGCATTAGGGTTAAGAGATAGGGTTAGGTTTAATGCTTAGGATTAGGGTTAGGGTTTGGGGTTAAAGTAAGTGTTAGGGGTTAGGTTTAATGATCAAAGCTTAGGGTTATTTTTAGCTGTAGTGTTAGGGTTAGGGATAAGGGATCCCATTAGCATTAAGGGTCTTCCTTACTGTAGGGTTAAGGGTTAGGCTTAGAGTTAAAGGTTAAGGTTAGGGTCAGTGTTAAGATTTAGGGTGAGGGTTAACGGTTAGGATAAAGGTTAAGCGTTAGGGTTAGGGATTACTGATTAGGGTTTTTGGTTAGTGTTAGGGTTAGCAGTTAGGAGTTATTGTTTTATGAAGGGGTATGGTTAGAATTAGGATTGGGGTTAGAGTTAGGGTGAGGTATAGGGGTTAGGTTTAGGGGTTAGTTTTAGGGTAAAAGGATAGGATTAGGGTTACGGGTTGGGCTTAGGTTTAGGGTTAAAGTTTACTGCTAGGGTTAGGGATAGGGTTCAGGGTTAGCTTTAGGGGTTCTGGTTAGGGTTAGGTGTTAGGTTAGTGTCAGGGTTAGGTCTAGTCGTGAGGGTAAGGTTTAGGGTTACCTTTAAGAGCTAGGGTTAGGTTTAATGGTTAGGATTAGGATTAGGGTTAAGGGTTAGGGTAAGGCTTAGGGGTTAGGGTGAAGGGTTAGGGTTTTTATTAGGCATAGCGTAGGGGTTAGAGGTAAGGGTTACTGTCAGTGTTAGGGTTGTAGGTAGGGTTACGGTTAGGGTTAGCGGTTTAGAATTAGGGTTAGGGATTAGGTGTCACAGTGATCACTAGGAGATAGGGTTAGAATTAAGGGATAGGGGTTGTTCTCAGGAAATGGGTTATGCATTAACGTTAGGATAAGAGGTTAAAGTTAGGCGCACGGTGAGGTTTACGTGTTAAGGGGAGAAATAGGAACAGGGTTGGGTGTTACGTTCAGGGTTAGGGTTATCTGTTAAAGGTATTGTTTATGCTTAGCACACGGGCCCTGTCTGCATTAGGCGGGCGGGGGGAGTTTAGGGGGCTGGGATTGTACCCGGGAACCCACTCTATCATACTCTGGGTATGGGCCCGTGGGTTTCATGCCGGACACAGTGCTAGAGCCTCCTTTCACGCATGGCATGGGAGGATTGCAGGCTTTCTAAACTCTAAGAAAGCAAGAAGTCTGAGAATTAGATTTAGGGTTAGGATTATGGTTAGGGATAAGGATGAAGTTTAGTGTTAGGGTGAGGGCTTAGGGTTAGGGATTAGGATTAGGGTTAAAGGTTACTCTTAGGTTTAACGGTTACACTTTGGTTTAGGGTTGAGGTTTACGGTTAGGGTTAAGATGAGGGGTTAGGGTTTGGTACAGGGTTAGGGTTAAGTGTTAGGTTTAGGGTTGAAGATTAGGATTAGGGTTAGGATTCAAGGTTAGCGTGAGTGTAAACGCTTAGGGTTAAGGTTAAGAGTTAGAGTTTAGGGTTAGGGTTAGGGTTAGTTTTAGGGTTAGAGTTATGTGCTATGGTTTGTGTTAGAGGTTAGGGTTAGGTTTACTGGTCACGGTTAGGGTTACGTTTAGGGGGTAGCATTAGGGTTAGGGTTAGGGTTAAGGGATAGGATTAGGGTTAAGTGTTGGGCTTAGGGTTAGGGTTTAGTGTTAGGGTTATCATTAAGGATTAGGGGTAGGGTCAGGGTTAAATACTTGGGTGCGGGTAATGGTTAGGGTCAGGGTTAAGGTTCGCGGATAGGGTTAGTGTTAAGGGTTACGGGTAGGTTTAGGGTTCAGGGTTAGAGTTAGCATTAGGGCTTAAGGTTAGGATTAGGCGGTAGGTTCGATTTAGGGTTAGATCTAGGCGTTAGGGTAAGGGCTAGCATTAGGGTTAAGAGATAGGGTTAGGTTTAATGCTTAGGATTAGGGTTAGGGTTTGGGGTTAAAGTAAGTGTTAGGGGTTAGGTTTAATGATCAAAGCTTAGGGTTATTTTTAGCTGTAGAGTTAGGGTTAGGGATAAGGGATCCCATTAGCATTAAGGGTCTTCCTTACTGTAGGGTTAAGGGTTAGGCTTAGAGTTAAAGGTTAAGGTTAGGGTCAGTGTTAAGATTTAGGGTGAGGGTTAACGGTTAGGATAAAGGTTAAGCGTTAGGGTTAGGGATTACTGATTAGGGTTTTTGGTTAGTGTTAGGGTTAGCGGTTAGGAGTTATTGTTTTATGAAGGGGTATGGTTAGAATTAGGATTGGGGTTAGAGTTAGGGTGAGGTATAGGGGTTAGGTTTAGGGGTTAGTTTTAGGGTAAAAGGATAGGATTAGGGTAACGGGTTGGGCTTAGGTTTAGGGTTAAAGTTTACTGCTAGGGTTAGGGATAGGGTTCAGGGTTAGCTTTAGGGGTTCTGGTTAGGGTTAGGTGTTAGGTTAGTGTCAGGGTTAGGTCTAGTCGTGAGGGTAAGGTTTAGGGTTACCTTTAAGAGCTAGGGTTAGGTTTAATGGTTAGGATTAGGATTAGGGTTAAGGGTTAGGGTAAGGCTTAGGGGTTAGGGTGAAGGGTTAGGGTTTTTATTAGGCATAGCGTTGGCGTTAGAAGTAAGGGTTACTGTCAGTGTTAGGGTTGTAGGTAGGGTTACGGTTAGGGTTAGCGGTTTAGAATTAGGGTTAGGGATTAGGTGTCACAGTGATCACTAGGAGATAGGGTTAGAATTATGGGATAGGGGTTGTTCTCAGGAAATGGGTTATGCATTAACGTTAGGATAAGAGGTTAAAGTTAGGCGCACGGTGAGTTTTACGTGTTAAGGGGAGAAATAGGAACAGGGTTGGGTGTTACGTTCAGGGTTAGGGTTATCTGTTAAAGGTATTGTTTATGCTTAGCGCACGGGCCCTGTCTGCATTAGGCGGGCGGGGGGAGTTTAGGGGGCTGGGATTGTACCCGGGAACCCACTCTATCATACTCTGGGTATGGGCCCGTGGGTTTCATGCAGGACAGAGTGGTAGAGCCTCCTTTCACGCATGGCATGGGAGGATTGCAGCCTTTCTAAACTCTAAGAAAGCAAGAAGTCTGAGAATTAGATTTAGGGTTAGGATTCTGGTTAGTGTTAAGGATGAAGTTTAGTGTTAGGGTGAGGGCTTAGGGTTAGGGATTAGGGTTAGGGTTAAAGGTTACTCTTAGGTTTAACGGTTACACTTTGGTTTAGGGTTGAGGTTTACGGTTAGGGTTAAGATGAGGGGTTAGGGTTTGGTACAGGGTTAGGGTTAAGTGTTAGGTTTAGGGTTGAAGATTAGGATTAGGGTTAGGATTCAAGGTTAGCGTGAGAGTTAACGCTTAGTGTTAAGGTTAAGAGTTAGGGTTTAGGGTTAGGGTTAGGGTTAGTTTTAGGGTTAGAGTTATGTGCTATGGTTTGTGTTAGAGGTTAGGGTTAGGTTTACTGGTCACGGTTAGGGTTACGTTTAGGGGGTAGCATTAGGGTTAGGGTTAGGGTTAAGGGATAGGATTAGGGATAAGTGTTGGGCTTAGGGTTAGGGTTTAGTGTTAGGATTATCATTAAGGATTAGGGGAAGGGTCAGGGTTAAATGCTTGGGTGCGGGTAATGTTTAGGGTCAGGGTTAAGGTTCACGGATAGGGTTAGTGTTAAGGGTTACGGGTAGGTTTAGGGTTCAGGGTTAGAGTTAGCATTAGGGCTTAAGGTTAGGATTAGGCGGTAGGTTCGATTTAGGGTTAGATCTAGGCGTTAGGGTAAGGGCTAGCGTTAGGGTTAAGAGATAGGGTT
>NW_027183052.1:60000-70000 GCF_041146395.1 Eulemur rufifrons | reverse complement strand
AAGTTAGGCGCACGGTGAAGTTTACGTGTTAAGGGGAGAAATAGGAACAGGGTTGGGTGTTATGTTCAGGGTTAGGGTTATCTGTTAAAGGTATTGTTTATGCTAAGCGCACGGGCGCTGTCTGCATTAGGCGGGCGGGGAGGAATATTGGGGGCTGGGATTGTACCCGGGAACCCACTCTATCATACTCTGGGTATGGGCCCGTGGGTTTCATACAGGACACAGTGGTAGAGCCTCCTTTCACGCATGGCATGGGAGGATTGCAGGCTTTCTAAACTCTAAGAAAGCAAGAAGTCTGAGAATTAGATTTAGGGTTAGGATTCTGGTTAGGGTTAAGGATGAAGTTTAGTGTTAGGGTGAGGGCTTAGGGTTAGGGATTAGGGTTAGGGTTAAAGGTTACTCTTAGGTTTAACGGTTACACTTTGGTTTAGGGTTGAGGTTTACGGTTAGGGTTAAGATGAGGGGTTAGGGTTTGGTACAGGGTTAGGCTTAAGTGTAAGGTTTAGGGTTGAAGATTAGGATTAGGGTTAGGATTATAGGATAGCGTGAGAGTTAACGCTTAGGTTTAAGGTTAAGTGTTAGGGTTTAGGGTTAGGTTTAGGGTTAGGGTTAGTTTTAGGGTTAGAGTTATGTGCTATGGTTTGTGTTAGAGGTTAGGGTTAGGTTTACTGGTGACGGTTAGGGTAACGTTTAGGGGTTAGCATTAGGGTTAGGGTTAGGGTTAGGGTTAAGGGATAGGATTACGGTTAAGTGTTGGCCTTAGGGTTAGGGTTTAGTGTTAGGGTTATCATTAAGGACTAGGGGTACGGTCAGGGTTTAATGCCTGGGTGCGTGTAATGGTTAGGGTCAGGGTTAAGGTTCACGGATAGGGTTAGTGTTAAGGGTTATGGGTAGGTTTAGGGTTCAGGGTTAGAGTTAGCATTAGGGCTTAAGGTTAGGATTAGGCGGTAGGTTCGATTTAGGGTTAGATCTAGGCGTTCGGGTAAGGGCTAGCGTTAGGGTTAAGAGATAGGGTTAGGTTTAATGCTTAGGATTAGGATTAGGGTTAAGGGTTAGGGTAAGGCTTAGGGGTTAGGGTGAAGGGTTAGGGTTTTTATTAGGCATAGCGTTGGGGTTAGAAGTAAGGGTTACTGTCAGTGTTAGGGTTGTAGGTAGGTTTACGGTTAGGGTTAGCGATTTAGAATTAGGGTTAGGGATTAGGTGTCACAGTGATGACTAGGAGATAGGGTTAGAATTATGGGATACGGGTTGTTCTCAGGAAATGGGTTATGCATTAACGTTAGGATAAGAGGTTAAAGTTAGGCGCACGGTGAGGTTTACGTGTTAAGGGGAGAAATAGGAACAGGGTTGGGTGTTATGTTCAGGGTTAGGGTTATCTGTGAAAGGTATTGTTTATGCTTAGCGCACGGGCCCTGTCTGCATTAGGCGGGCGGGGGGGAGTTTTGGGGGCTGGGATTGTACCCGGGAAACCACTCTATCATACTCTGGGTATGGGTCCGTGGGTTTCATACAGGACACAGTGGTAGAGCCTCCTTTCACGCATGGCATGGGAGGATTGCAGGCTTTCTAAACTCTAAGAAAGCAAGAAGTCTGAGAATTAGATTTAGGGTTAGGATTCTGGTTAGGGTTAAGGATGAAGTTTAGTGTTAGGGTGAGGGCTTAGGGTTAGGGCTTAGCGTTAGGGTTAAAGGTTACTCTTAGGTTTAACGGTTACACTTTTTTTTAGGGTTGAGGTTTACGGTTAGGGTTAAGATGAGGGGTTAGGATTTCGTACAGGGTTAGGGTTAAGTGTTAGGTTTAGGGTTGAAGATTAGGATTAGGGTTAGGATTAAAGGTTAGCGTGAGAGTTAACGCTTAGTGTTAAGCTTAAGATTTAGGGGTTAGGGTTAGGTTTAGCGTTCGTTTTAGGGTTAGAGTTATGTGCTATGGTTTGTGTTAGAGGTTAGGGTTAGGTTTACTGGTCACGGTGAGGGTTACGTTTAGGGGTTAGCATTAGGGTTAGGGTTAAGGGATAGGATTAGGGTTAAGTGTTGGGAGTAGGGTGAGGGTTTAGTGTTAGGGTTCTCATTAAGGATTAGGGGTAGGGTCAGGGTTAAATGCATGGGTGCGGGTAAAGGTTAGGGTCAGGGTTTAGGTTCACGGATAGGGTTAGTGTTAAGGGTTACAGGTAGGTTTAGGGTTCAGGGTTAGAGTTAGCATTAGGGCTTAAGGTTAGGATTAGGCGGTAGGTTCGATTTAGGGTTAGATCTAGGCATTAGGGTAAGGGCTAGCGTTAGGGTTAAGAGATAGGGTTAGGTTTAATGCTTAGGATTAGGGTTAGGGTTTGGGGTTAAAGTAAGTGTTAGGGGTTAGGTTTAAGGATCTAAGGTTAGGGTTATTTTTAGCTGTAGTGTTAGGGTTAGGGATAAGGGATCCCATTAGCATTAAGGGTCATCCTTACTGTAGGGTTAAGGGTTAGGCTTAGAGTTAAAGGTTAAGGTTAGGGTCAGTGTTAAGATTTAGGGTGAGGGTTAACGGTTAGGGTAAAGGTTAAGCGTTAGGGTTAGGGATTAGTGATTAGGGTTTTTGGTTAGTGTTAGGGTTAGCGGTTAGGAGTTAGTGTTTTATGAAGGGGTATGGTTAGAATTAGGATTGGGGTTAGAGTTAGGGTGAGGTATAGGGGTTAGGTTTAGGGGTTAGTTTTAGGGTAAAAGGATAGGATTAGGGTTACGGGTTGGGCTTAGGTTTGGGGTTAAAGTTTACTGCTAGGGTTAGGGATAGGGTTCAGGGTTAGCTTTAGAGGTTCTGGTTAGGGTTAGGTGTTAGGTTAGTGTCAGGGTTAGGTCTAGTCGTGAGGGTAAGGTTTAGGGTTAGCTTTAAGAGCTAGGGTTAGGTTTAATGGTTAGGATTAGGATTAGGGTTAAGGGTTAGGGTAAGGCTTAGGGGTTAGGGTGAAGGGTTAGGGTCAAGGGTTAGGGTTTTTGTTAGGCATAGCGTTGGGGTTAGAAGTAAGGGTTACTGTCAGTGTTAGGGTTGTAGGTAGGGTTACGGTTAGGGTTAGCGGTTTAGAATTAGGGTTAGGGATTAGGTGTCACAGTGATGACTAGGAGATAGGGTTAGAATTATGGGATAGGGGTTGTTCTCAGGAAATGGGTTATGCATTAACGTTAGGATAAGAGGTTAAAGTTAGGCGCACGGGGAGGTTTACGTGTTAAGGGGAGAAATAGGAACAGGGTTGGGTGTTATGTTCAGGGTTAGGGTTATCTGTTAAAGGTATTGTTTATGCTTAGCGCACGGGCCCTGTCTGCATTAGGCGGGCGGGGGGAGTTTAGGGGGCTGGGATTGTACCCTGGAACCCACTCTATCATACTCTGGGTATGGGCCCGTGGGTTTCATGCAGGACACAGTGGTAGAGCCTCCTTTCACGCATGGCATGGGAGGATGGCAGGCTTTCTAAACTCTAAGAAAGCAAGAAGTGTGAGAATGAGATTTACGGTTGGATTATGGTTAGGGTTAAGGATGAAGTTTAGTGTTAGGGTGAGGGCTTAGGCTTAGGTATTAGGGTTAGGGTTAAAGGTTACTCTTAGGTTTAACGGTTACACTTTGTTTGAGGGTTGAGGTTTACGATTAGGGTTAAGATGAGGGGTTAGGTTATGGTACAGGGTTAGGGTTAAGTGTTAGGTTTAGTGTTGAAGATTAGGATTAGGGTTAGGATTAAAGGTTAGCGTGAGAGTTAACGCTTAGGGTTAAGGTTAAGAGTTAGGGTTTAGGGTTAAGGTTAGGGATAGGGTTAGTTTCAGTTAGTTTACAGCTATGGTTTGTGTTAGAGGTTAGGGTTAGGTTTAATGGTCATGGTTAGGGTTACGTTTAGGGGTTAGCATTAGGGTTAGGGTTAAGGGATAGGATTAGGGATAAGTGTTGGGCTTAGGGTTAGGGTTTAGTGTTAGGGTTATCATTAAGGATTAGGGGTAGGGTCAGGGTTAAATGCTTGGGTGCGGGTAATGGTTAGGGTCAGGGTTAAGGTTGACGGATAGGGTTAGTGTTAAGGGTTACGGGTAGGTTTAGGGTTCAGGGTTAGAGTTAGCATTAGGGCTTAAGGTTAGGATTAGGCGGTAGGTTCGATTTAGGGTTAGATCTAGGCGTTCGGGTACGGGCTAGCGTTAGGGTTAAGAGATAGGGTTAGGTTTAATGCTTAGGATTAGGGTTAGGGTTTGGGATTAAAGTAAGTGTTAGGGGTTAGGTTTAAGGGTCAAAGGTTACGGTTGTTTTTAGCTGTAGTGTTAGGGTTAGGGATAAGGGATCCCATTAGCATTAAGGGTCTTCCTTACTGTAGGGTTAAGGGTTAGGCTTAGAGTTAAAGGTTAAGGTTAGGGTCAGTGTTAAGATGTAGGGTGAGGGTTAACGGTTAGGGTAAAGGTTAAGTGTTAGGGTTAGGGATTAGTGATTAGGGTTTTTGGTTAGTGTTAGGGTTAGCGGTTAGGAGTTAGTGTTTTATGAAGGGGTATGGTTAGAATTAGGATTGGGGTTAGAGTTAGGGTGAGGTATAGGGGTTAGGTTTAGGGGTTAGTTTTAGGGTAAAAGGATAGGATTAGGGTTACGGGTTGGGCTTAGGTTTAGGGTTAAAGTTTACTGCTAGGGTTAGGGATAGGTTTCAGGGTTAGCTTTAGGGGTTATGGTTAGTGTTAGGTGTTAGGTTAGTGTCAGGGTTAGGTCTAGTCGTCAGGGTAAGGTTTAGGGTTAGCTTTAAGAGCTAGGGTTAGGTTTAATGGTTAGGATTAGGATTAGGGTTAAGGGTTAGGGTAAGGCTTAGGGGTTAGGGTGAAGGGTTAGGGTCAAGGGTTAGGGTTTTTATTAGGCATAGCTTTGGGGTTAGAAGTAAGGGTTACTGTCAGTGTTAGGGTTGTAGGTAGGGTTACGGTTAGGGTTAGCGGTTTAGAATTAGGGTTAGGGATTAGGTGTCACAGTGATGACTAGGAGATAGGGTTAGAATTATGGGATAGGGGTTGTTCTCAGGAAATGGGTTATGCATTAACGTTAGGATAAGAGGTTAAAGTTAGGCGCACGGTGAGGTTTACGTGTTAAGGGGAGAAATAGGAACAGGGTTGGGTGTTATGTTCAGGGTTAGGGTTATCTGTTAAAGGTATTGTTTATGCTTAGCTCACGGGCCCTGTCTGCATTAGGCGGGCGGGGGGAGTTTAGGGGGCTGGGATTGTACCCGGGAACCCACTCTATCATACTCTGGGTATGGGCCCGTGGGTTTCATGCAGGACGCAGTGGTAGAGCCTCCTTTCACGCATGGCATGGGAGGATTGCAGGCTTTCTAAACTCTAAGAAAGCAAGAAGTCTGAGAATTAGATTTAGGGTTAGGATTATGGTTAGGGTTAAGCATGAAGTTTAGTGTTAGGGTGAGGGTTTAGGGTTAGGGATTAGGGTTAGGGTTAAAGGTTACCCTTAGGTTTAACGGTTACACTTTGGTTTAGGGTTGAGGTTTACGGTTAGGGTTAAGATGAGGGGTTAGGGTTTGGTACAGTGTTAGGGTTATGTGTTAGGTTTAGGGTTGAAGATTAGGATTAGGGTTAGGATTAAAGGTTAGCGTGAGAGTTAACGCTTAGGGTTAAGGTTAAGAGTTAGGGTTTAGGGTTAGGGTTAGGGTTAGTTTTAGAGTTAGAGTTATGTGCTATGGTTTGTGTTAGAGGTTAGGGTTAGGTTTACTGGTCACGGATAGGGTTAGGTTTAGGGGGTAGCATTAGAGTTAGGCTTATGGTTAGGGTTAAGGGATAGGATTAGGGATAAGTGTTGGGCTTAGGGTTAGGGTTTAGTGTTAGGGTTATCATTAAGGATTAGGGGTAGGGTCAGGGTTAAATGCTTGGGTGCGGGTAATGGTTAGGGTCAGGGTTAAGGTTCACGGATAGGGTTAGTGTTAAGGGTTACGGGTAGGTTTAGGGTTCAGGGTTAGAGTTAGCATTAGGCCTTAAGGTTAGGATTAGGCGGTAGGTTCGATTTAGGGTTAGATCTAGGCGTTAGGGTAAGGGCTAGCGTTAGGGTTGAGAGATAGGGTTAGGTTTAATGCTTAGGATTAGGGTTAGGGTTTGGGGTTAAAGTAAGTGTTAGGGGTTAGGTTTAAGGATCCAAGGTTAGGGTTATTTTTAGCTGTAGTGTTAGGGTTAGGGATAAGGGATCCCATTAGCATTAAGGGTCTTCCTTACTGTAGGCTTAAGGGTTAGGCTTAGAGTTAAAGGTTAAGGTTAGGGTCAGTGTTAAGATTTAGGGTGAGGGTTAACAGTTAGGGTAAAGGTTAAGTGTTAGGGTTAGGTATTAGTGATTAGGGTTTTTGGTTAGTGTTAGGTTAGCGGTTAGTGTTTTATGAAGGGGTATGGTTAGAATTAGGATTGGGGTTAGAGTTAGGGTGAGGTATAGGGGTTAGGTTTAGGGGTTAGTTTTAGGGTAAAAGGATAGGATTAGGGTTACGGGTTGGGCTTAGGTTTAGGGTTAAAGTTTACTGCTAGGGTTAGGGATAGGGTTCAGGGTTAGCTTTAGGGGTTCTGGTGAGGGTTAAGTGTTAGGTTAGTGTCAGGGTTAGGTCTAGTCGTGAGGGTAAGGTTTAGGGTTAGCTTTAAGAGCTAGGGTTAGGTTTAATGGTTAGGATTAGGATTAGGGTTAAGGGTTAGGGTAAGTCTTAGGGGTTAGGGTGAAGGGTTAGGGTGAAGGGTTAGGGTTTTTGTGAGGCATAGCGTTGGGGTTAGAAGTAAGGGTTACTGTCAGTGTTAGGGTTGTAGGTAGGGTTACGGTTAGGGTTAGCGGTTTGGAATTAGGGTTAGGGATTAGGTGTCACAGTGATGACTAGGAGATAGGGTTAGAATTATGGGATAGGGGTTGTTCTCAGGAAATGGGTTATGCATTAACGTTAGTATAAGAGGTTAAAGTTAGGCGCACGGTGAAGTTTACGTGTTAAGGGGAGAAATAGGAACAGGGTTGGGTGTTATGTTCAGGGTTAGGGTTATCTGTTAAAGGTATTGTTTATGCTTAGCGCACGGGCCCTGTCTGCATTAGGCGGGCGGGGGGGAGTTTGGGGGGCTGGGATTGTACCCGGGAACCCACTCTATCATACTCTGGGTATGGGTCCGTGGGTTTCATACAGGACACAGTTGTAGAGCCTCCTTTCACGCATGGCATGGGAGGATTGCAGGCTTTCTAAACTCTAAGAAAGCAAGAAGTCTGAGAATTAGATTTAGGGTTAGGATTATGGTTAGGGTTAAGGATGAAGTTTAGTATTAGGGTGAGGGCTTAGGGTTAGGGATTAGGGTTAGGGTTAAAGGTTACTCTTAGGTTTAACGGTTACACTTGGGTTTAGGGTTGAGGTTTACGGTTAGGGTTAAGATGAGGGGTTAGGGTTTGGTACAGGGTTAGGGTTAAGTGTAAGGTTTAGGGTTGAAGATTAGGATTAGGGTTAGGATTATAGCATAGCGTGAGAGTTAACGCTTAGGGTTAAGGTTAAGAGTTAGGGTTTATGGTTAGGGTTAGTTTTAGGGTTAGAGTTATGTGCTATGGTTTGTGTTAGAGGTTATGGTTAGATTTACTGGTGACGGTTAGGGTTACGTTTAGGGGTTAGCATTAGGGTTAGGGTTAGGGTTAGGGTTAAGGGATAGGATTACGGTTAAGTGTTGGCCTTAGGGTTAGGGTTTAGTGTTAGGGTTATCATTAAGGATTAGGGGTAGGGTCAGGGTTAAATGCCTGGGTGCGGGTAATGGTTAGGGTCAGGGTTAAGGTTCATGGATAGGGTTAGTGTTAAGGGTTACGGGTAGGTTTAGGGTTCAGGGTTAGAGTTAGCATTAGGGCTTAAGGTTAGGATTAGGCGGTAGGTTCGATTTACGGTTAGATCTAGGCGTTCGGGTAAGGGCTAGCGTTAGGGTTAAGAGATAGGGTTAGGTTTAATGCTTAGGATTAGGGTTAGGGTTTGGGGTTAAAGTAAGTGTTAGGGGTAAGGTTTAAGGATGAAAGGTTACTGTTATTTTTAGCTGTAGTGTTAGGGTTACGGAAAAGGGATCCCATTAGCATTAAGGGTCTTCCTTACTGTAGGGTTAAGGGTTAGGCTTACAGTTAAAGGTTAAGATTAGGGTCAGTGTTAAGATTTAGGGTGAGGGTTAACGGTTAGGGTAAAGGTTAAGCGTTAGGGTTAGGGATTAGTGATTAGGGTTTTTGGTTAGTGTTAGGGTTAGCGGTTAGGAGTTAGTGTTTTATGAAGGGGTATGGTTAGAATTAGGATTGGGGTTAGAGTTAGGGTGAGGTATAGGGGTTAGGTTTAGGGGTTAGTTTTAGGGTAAAAGGATAGGATTAGGGTTACGGGTTGGGCTTAGGTTTAGGGTTAAAGTACTGCTAGGGTTAGGGATAGGGTTCAGGGTTAGCTTTAGGGGTTCTGGTTAGGGTTAGGTGTTAGGTTAGTGTCAGGGTTAGGTCTAGTCGTGAGGGTAAGGTTTAGGGTTAGCTTTAAGAGCTAGGTTTAGGTTTAATGGTTAGGATTAGGATTAGGGTTAAGGGTTAGGGTAAGGCTTAGGGGTTAGGGTGAAGGGTTAGGGTCAAG
Source organism: Eulemur rufifrons (assembly GCF_041146395.1). NCBI lineage: Eukaryota > Metazoa > Chordata > Mammalia > Primates > Lemuridae > Eulemur > Eulemur rufifrons. Next base: position 61,443 of record NW_027183052.1, on the reverse strand, counting down.
GGTTAGGGTTTTTGTTAGGCATAGCGTTGGGGTTAGAAGTAAGGGTTACTGTCAGTGTCAGGGTTGTAGGTAGGGTTACGGTTAGGGTTAGCGGTTTAGAATTAGGGTTAGGGATTAGGTGTCACAGTGATGACTAGGAGATAGGGTTAGAATTATGGGATAGGGGTTGTTCTCAGGAAATGGGTTATGCATTAACGTTAGGATAAGAGGTTAAAGTTAGGCGCACGGTGAGGTTTACGTGTTAAGGGGAGAAATAGGAACAGGGTTGGGTGTTATGTTCAGGGTTAGGGTTATCTGTGAAAGGTATTGTTTATGCTTAGTGCACGGGCCCTGTCTGCATTGGGCGGGCGGGGGGAGTTTTGGGGGCTGGGATTGTACCCGGGAACCCACTCTATCATACTCTGGGTATGGGTCCGTGGGTTTCATGCAGGACGCAGTGGTAGAGCCTCCTTTCACGCATGGCATGGGAGGATTGCAGGCTTTCTAAACTCTAAGAAAGCAAGAGGTCTGAGAATTAGATTTAGGGTTAGGATTACGGTTAGGGTTAAGGATGAAGTTTAGTGTTAGGGTGAGGGCTTAGGGTTAGGGATTAGGGTTAGGGTTAAAGGTTACTCTTAGGTTTAACGGTTACACTTTGGTTTAGGGTTGAGGTTTACGGTTACGGTTAAGATGAGGGGTTAGGGTTTGGTACAGGGTTAGGGTTAAGTGTTAGGTTTAGGGTTGAAGATTAGGATTAGGGTTAGGATTAAAGGTTAGCGTGAGAGTTAACTCTTAGTGTTAAGGTTAAGAGTTAGGGTTTAGGGTTAGGGTTAGGGTTAGGGTTAGTTTTAGGGTTAGAGTTATGTGCTATGGTTTGTGTTAGAGGTTAGGGTTAGGTTTACTGGTGACGGTTAGGGTTACGTTTAGGGGGTAGCATTAGGGTTAGTCTTAGGGTTAGGGTTAGGGGATAGGATTAGGGATAAGTGTTGGGCTTAGGGTTAGGGTTTAGTGTTAGGGTTAGCATTAAGGTTTAGGGTTAGGGTCAGGGTTAAATGCTTGGGTGCGGGTAATGGTTAGGGTCAGGGTTAAGGTTCACGGATAGGGTTAGTGTTAAGGGTTACGGGTAGGTTTAGGGTTCAGGGTTAGAGTTAGCATTAGGGCTTAAGGTTAGGATTAGGCGGTAGGTTAGACTTAGGGTTAGATCTAGGCCTTAGGGTAAGGGCTAGCGTTAGGGTTAAGAGATAGGGTTAGGTTTAATGCTTAGGATTAGGGTTAGGGTTTGGGGTTAAAGTAAGTGTTAGGGGTTAGGTTTAAGGATCAAAGGTTAGGGTTATTTTTAGCTGTAGTGTTAGGGTTAGGGATAAGGGATCCCATTAGCATTAAGGGTCTTCCTTACTGTAGGGTTAAGGGTTAGGCTTAGAGTTAAAGGTTAAGGTTAGGGTCAGTGTTAAGATTTAGGGTGAG
>NW_027183052.1:40000-50000 GCF_041146395.1 Eulemur rufifrons | reverse complement strand
AGGGTTAAAGGTTAGGGTAAGGCTTAGGGGTTAGGGTGAAGGGTTAGGGTCAAGGGTTAGGGTTTTTGTTAGGCATAGCGTTGGGGTTAGAAGTAAGGGTTACTGTCAGTGTTAGGGTTGTAGGTAGGGTTACGGTTAGGGTTAGCGGTTTAGAATTAGGGTTAGGGATTAGGTGTCACAGTGATGACCAGGAGATAGGGTTAGAATTATGGGATAGGGGTTGTTCTCAGGAAATGGGTTATGCATTAACGTTAGGATAAGAGGTTAAAGTTAGGCGCACGGTGAAGTTTACGTGTTAAGGGGAGAAATAGGAACAGGGTTGGGTGTTATGTTCAGGGTTAGGGTTATCTGTTAAAGGTATTGTTTATGCTAAGCGCACGGACCCTGTCTGCATTAGGCGGGCGGGGAGGAGTATTGGGGGCTGGGATTGTACCCGGGAACCCACTCTATCATACTCTGGGTATGGGCCCGTGGGTTTCATACAGGACACAGTGGTAGAGCCTCCTTTCACGCATGGCATGGGAGGATTGCAGGCTTTCTAAACTCTAAGAAAGCAAGAAGTCTGAGAATTAGATTTAGGGTTAGGATTCTGGTTAGGGTTAAGGATGAAGTTTAGTGTTAGGGTGAGGGCTTAGGGTTAGGGATTAGGGTTAGGGTTAAAGGTTACTCTTAGGTTTAACGGTTACACTTTGGTTTAGGGTTGAGGTTTACGGTTAGGGTTAAGATGAGGGGTTAGGGTTTGGTACAGGGTTAGGCTTAAGTGTAAGGTTTAGGGTTGAAGATTAGGATTAGGGTTAGGATTATAGGATAGCGTGAGAGTTAACGCTTAGGTTTAAGGTTAAGAGTTAGGGTTTAGGGTTAGGTTTAGGGTTAGGGTTAGTTTTAGGGTTAGAGTTATGTGCTATGGTTTGTGTTAGAGGTTAGGGTTAGGTTTACTGGTGACGGTTAGGGTAACGTTTAGGGGTTAGCATTAGGGTTAGGGTTAGGGTTAGGGTTAAGGGATAGGATTACGGTTAAGTGTTGGCCTTAGGGTTAGGGTTTAGTGTTAGGGTTATCATTAAGGACTAGGGGTAGGGTCAGGGTTTAATGCCTGGGTGCAGGTAATGGTTAGGGTCAGGGTTAAGGTTCACGGATAGGGTTAGTGTTAAGGGTTATGGGTAGGTTTAGGGTTCAGGGTTAGAGTTAGCATTAGGGCTTAACGTTAGGATTAGGCGGTAGGTTCGATTTAGGGTTAGATCTAGGCGTTCGGGTAAGGGCTAGCGTTAGGGTTAAGAGATAGGGTTAGGTTTAATGCTTAGGATTAGGATTAGGGTTAAGGGTTAGGGTAAGGCTTAGGGGTTAGGGTGAAGGGTTAGGGTTTTTATTAGGCATAGCGTTGGGGTTAGAAGTAAGGGTTACTGTCAGTGTTAGGGTTGTAGGTAGGTTTACGGTTAGGGTTAGCGATTTAGAATTAGGGTTAGGGATTAGGTGTCACAGTGATGACTAGGAGATAGGGTTAGAATTATGGGATACGGGTTGTTCTCAGGAAATGGGTTATGCATTAACGTTAGGATAAGAGGTTAAAGTTAGGCGCACGGTGAGGTTTACGTGTTAAGGGGAGAAATAGGAACAGGGTTGGGTGTTATGTTCAGGGTTAGGGTTATCTGTTAAAGGTATTGTTTATGCTTAGCGCACGGGCCCTGTCTGCATTAGGCGGGCGGGGGGGAGTTTTGGGGGCTGGGATTGTACCCGGGAAACCACTGTATCATACTCTGGGTATGGGTCCGTGGGTTTCATACAGGACACAGTGGTAGAGCCTCCTTTCACGCATGGCATGGGAGGATTGCAGGCTTTCTAAACTCTAAGAAAGCAAGAAGTCTGAGAATTAGATTTAGGGTTAGGATTCTGGTTAGGGTTAAGGATGAAGTTTAGTGTTAGGGTGAGGGCTTAGGGTTAGGGCTTAGCGTTAGGGTTAAAGGTTACTCTTAGGTTTAACGGTTACACTTTTTTTTAGGGTTGAGGTTTACGGTTAGGGTTAAGATGAGGGGTTAGGATTTGGTACAGGGTTAGGGTTAAGTGTTAGGTTTAGGGTTGAAGATTAGGATTAGGGTTAGGATTAAAGGTTAGCGTGAGAGTTAACGCTTAGGGTTAAGGTTAAGAGTTAGGGTTTAGGGTTAGGGTTAGGGATAGGGTTAGTTTCAGTTAGTTTACAGCTATGGTTTGTGTTAGAGGTTAGGGTTAGGTTTAATGGTCATGGTTAGGGTTACGTTTAGGGGTTAGCATTAGGGTTAGGGTTAAGGGATAGGATTAGGGATAAGTGTTGGGCTTAGGGTTAGGGTTTAGTGTTAGGGTTATCATTAAGGATTAGGGGTAGGGTCAGGGTTAAATGCTTGGGTGCGGGTAATGGTTAGGGTCAGGGTTAAGGTTGACGGATAGGGTTAGTGTTAAGGGTTACGGGTAGGTTTAGGGTTCAGGGTTAGAGTTAGCATTAGGGCTTAAGGTTAGGATTAGGCGGTAGGTTCGATTTAGGGTTAGATCTAGGCGTTCGGGTACGGGCTAGCGTTAGGGTTAAGAGATAGGGTTAGGTTTAATGCTTAGGATTAGGGTTAGGGTTTGGGATTAAAGTAAGTGTTAGGGGTTAGGTTTAAGGGTCAAAGGTTACGGTTGTTTTTAGCTGTAGTGTTAGGGTTAGGGATAAGGGATCCCATTAGCATTAAGGGTCTTCCTTACTGTAGGGTTAAGGGTTAGGCTTAGAGTTAAAGGTTAAGGTTAGGGTCAGTGTTAAGATGTAGGGTGAGGGTTAACGGTTAGGGTAAAGGTTAAGTGTTAGGGTTAGGGATTAGTGATTAGGGTTTTTGGTTAGTGTTAGGGTTAGCGGTTAGGAGTTAGTGTTTTATGAAGGGGTATGGTTAGAATTAGGATTGGGGTTAGAGTTAGGGTGAGGTATAGGGGTTAGGTTTAGGGGTTAGTTTTAGGGTAAAAGGATAGGATTAGGGTTACGGGTTGGGCTTAGGTTTAGGGTTAAAGTTTACTGCTAGGGTTAGGGATAGGTTTCAGGGTTAGCTTTAGGGGTTATGGTTAGTGTTAGGTGTTAGGTTAGTGTCAGGGTTAGGTCTAGTCGTCAGGGTAAGGTTTAGGGTTAGCTTTAAGAGCTAGGGTTAGGTTTAATGGTTAGGATTAGGATTAGGGTTAAGGGTTAGGGTAAGGCTTAGGGGTTAGGGTGAAGGGTTAGGGTCAAGGGTTAGGGTTTTTATTAGGCATAGCTTTGGGGTTAGAAGTAAGGGTTACTGTCAGTGTTAGGGTTGTAGGTAGGGTTACGGTTAGGGTTAGCGGTTTAGAATTAGGGTTAGGGATTAGGTGTCACAGTGATGACTAGGAGATAGGGTTAGAATTATGGGATAGGGGTTGTTCTCAGGAAATGGGTTATGCATTAACGTTAGGATAAGAGGTTAAAGTTAGGCGCACGGTGAGGTTTACGTGTTAAGGGGAGAAATAGGAACAGGGTTGGGTGTTATGTTCAGGGTTAGGGTTATCTGTTAAAGGTATTGTTTATGCTTAGCGCACGGGCCCTGTCTGCATTAGGCGGGTGGGGGGAGTTTAGGGGGCTGGGATTGTACCCGGGAACCCACTCTATCATACTCTGGGTATGGGCCCGTGGGTTTCATGCAGGACGCAGTGGTAGAGCCTCCTTTCACGCATGGCATGGGAGGATTGCAGGCTTTCTAAACTCTAAGAAAGCAAGAAGTCTGAGAATTAGATTTAGGGTTAGGATTATGGTTAGGGTTAAGCATGAAGTTTAGTGTTAGGGTGAGGGTTTAGGGTTAGGGATTAGGGTTAGGGTTAAAGGTTACCCTTAGGTTTAACGGTTACACTTTGGTTTAGGGTTGAGGTTTACGGTTAGGGTTAAGATGAGGGGTTAGGGTTTGGTACAGTGTTAGGGTTATGTGTTAGGTTTAGGGTTGAAGATTAGGATTAGGGTTAGGATTAAAGGTTAGCGTGAGAGTTAACGCTTAGGGTTAAGGTTAAGAGTTAGGGTTTAGGGTTAGGGTTAGGGTTAGTTTTAGAGTTAGAGTTATGTGCTATGGTTTGTGTTAGAGGTTAGGGTTAGGTTTACTGGTCACGGATAGGGTTAGGTTTAGGGGGTAGCATTAGAGTTAGGCTTATGGTTAGGGTTAAGGGATAGGATTAGGGATAAGTGTTGGGCTTAGGGTTAGGGTTTAGTGTTAGGGTTATCATTAAGGATTAGGGGTAGGGTCAGGGTTAAATGCTTGGGTGCGGGTAATGGTTAGGGTCAGGGTTAAGGTTCACGGATAGGGTTAGTGTTAAGGGTTACGGGTAGGTTTAGGGTTCAGGGTTAGAGTTAGCATTAGGCCTTAAGGTTAGGATTAGGCGGTAGGTTCGATTTAGGGTTAGATCTAGGCGTTAGGGTAAGGGCTAGCGTTAGGGTTGAGAGATAGGGTTAGGTTTAATGCTTAGGATTAGGGTTAGGGTTTGGGGTTAAAGTAAGTGTTAGGGGTTAGGTTTAAGGATCCAAGGTTAGGGTTATTTTTAGCTGTAGTGTTAGGGTTAGGGATAAGGGATCCCATTAGCATTAAGGGTCTTCCTTACTGTAGGCTTAAGGGTTAGGCTTAGAGTTAAAGGTTAAGGTTAGGGTCAGTGTTAAGATTTAGGGTGAGGGTTAACAGTTAGGGTAAAGGTTAAGTGTTAGGGTTAGGTATTAGTGATTAGGGTTTTTGGTTAGTGTTAGGTTAGCGGTTAGTGTTTTATGAAGGGGTATGGTTAGAATTAGGATTGGGGTTAGAGTTAGGGTGAGGTATAGGGGTTAGGTTTAGGGGTTAGTTTTAGGGTAAAAGGATAGGATTAGGGTTACGGGTTGGGCTTAGGTTTAGGGTTAAAGTTTACTGCTAGGGTTAGGGATAGGGTTCAGGGTTAGCTTTAGGGGTTCTGGTGAGGGTTAAGTGTTAGGTTAGTGTCAGGGTTAGGTCTAGTCGTGAGGGTAAGGTTTAGGGTTAGCTTTAAGAGCTAGGGTTAGGTTTAATGGTTAGGATTAGGATTAGGGTTAAGGGTTAGGGTAAGTCTTAGGGGTTAGGGTGAAGGGTTAGGGTGAAGGGTTAGGGTTTTTGTGAGGCATAGCGTTGGGGTTAGAAGTAAGGGTTACTGTCAGTGTTAGGGTTGTAGGTAGGGTTACGGTTAGGGTTAGCGGTTTGGAATTAGGGTTAGGGATTAGGTGTCACAGTGATGACTAGGAGATAGGGTTAGAATTATGGGATAGGGGTTGTTCTCAGGAAATGGGTTATGCATTAACGTTAGGATAAGAGGTTAAAGTTAGGCGCACGGTGAAGTTTACGTGTTAAGGGGAGAAATAGGAACAGGGTTGGGTGTTATGTTCAGGGTTAGGGTTATCTGTTAAAGGTATTGTTTATGCTTAGCGCACGGGCCCTGTCTGCATTAGGCGGGCGGGGGGGAGTTTTGGGGGCTGGGATTGTACCCGGGAACCCACTCTATCATACTCTGGGTATGGGTCCGTGGGTTTCATACAGGACACAGTTGTAGAGCCTCCTTTCACGCATGGCATGGGAGGATTGCAGGCTTTCTAAACTCTAAGAAAGCAAGAAGTCTGAGAATTAGATTTAGGGTTAGGATTATGGTTAGGGTTAAGGATGAAGTTTAGTGTTAGGGTGAGGGCTTAGGGTTAGGGATTAGGGTTAGGGTTAAAGGTTACTCTTAGGTTTAACGGTTACACTTGGGTTTAGGGTTGAGGTTTACGGTTAGGGTTAAGATGAGGGGTTAGGGTTTGGTACAGGGTTAGGGTTAAGTGTAAGGTTTAGGGTTGAAGATTAGGATTAGGGTTAGGATTATAGCATAGCGTGAGAGTTAACGCTTAGGGTTAAGGTTAAGAGTTAGGGTTTATGGTTAGGGTTAGTTTTAGGGTTAGAGTTATGTGCTATGGTTTGTGTTAGAGGTTATGGTTAGATTTACTGGTGACGGTTAGGGTTACGTTTAGGGGTTAGCATTAGGGTTAGGGTTAGGGTTAGGGTTAAGGGATAGGATTACGGTTAAGTGTTGGCCTTAGGGTTAGGGTTTAGTGTTAGGGTTATCATTAAGGATTAGGGGTAGGGTCAGGGTTAAATGCCTGGGTGCGGGTAATGGTTAGGGTCAGGGTTAAGGTTCATGGATAGGGTTAGTGTTAAGGGTTACGGGTAGGTTTAGGGTTCAGGGTTAGAGTTAGCATTAGGGCTTAAGGTTAGGATTAGGCGGTAGGTTCGATTTACGGTTAGATCTAGGCGTTCGGGTAAGGGCTAGCGTTAGGGTTAAGAGATAGGGTTAGGTTTAATGCTTAGGATTAGGGTTAGGGTTTGGGGTTAAAGTAAGTGTTAGGGGTAAGGTTTAAGGATGAAAGGTTACTGTTATTTTTAGCTGTAGTGTTAGGGTTACGGAAAAGGGATCCCATTAGCATTAAGGGTCTTCCTTACTGTAGGGTTAAGGGTTAGGCTTACAGTTAAAGGTTAAGATTAGGGTCAGTGTTAAGATTTAGGGTGAGGGTTAACGGTTAGGGTAAAGGTTAAGCGTTAGGGTTAGGGATTAGTGATTAGGGTTTTTGGTTAGTGTTAGGGTTAGCGGTTAGGAGTTAGTGTTTTATGAAGGGGTATGGTTAGAATTAGGATTGGGGTTAGAGTTAGGGTGAGGTATAGGGGTTAGGTTTAGGGGTTAGTTTTAGGGTAAAAGGATAGGATTAGGGTTACGGGTTGGGCTTAGGTTTAGGGTTAAAGTACTGCTAGGGTTAGGGATAGGGTTCAGGGTTAGCTTTAGGGGTTCTGGTTAGGGTTAGGTGTTAGGTTAGTGTCAGGGTTAGGTCTAGTCGTGAGGGTAAGGTTTAGGGTTAGCTTTAAGAGCTAGGTTTAGGTTTAATGGTTAGGATTAGGATTAGGGTTAAGGGTTAGGGTAAGGCTTAGGGGTTAGGGTGAAGGGTTAGGGTCAAGGGTTAGGGTTTTTGTTAGGCATAGCGTTGGGGTTAGAAGTAAGGGTTACTGTCAGTGTCAGGGTTGTAGGTAGGGTTACGGTTAGGGTTAGCGGTTTAGAATTAGGGTTAGGGATTAGGTGTCACAGTGATGACTAGGAGATAGGGTTAGAATTATGGGATAGGGGTTGTTCTCAGGAAATGGGTTATGCATTAACGTTAGGATAAGAGGTTAAAGTTAGGCGCACGGTGAGGTTTACGTGTTAAGGGGAGAAATAGGAACAGGGTTGGGTGTTATGTTCAGGGTTAGGGTTATCTGTTAAAGGTATTGTTTATGCTTAGTGCACGGGCCCTGTCTGCATTGGGCGGGCGGGGGGAGTTTTGGGGGCTGGGATTGTACCCGGGAACCCACTCTATCATACTCTGGGTATGGGTCCGTGGGTTTCATGCAGGACGCAGTGGTAGAGCCTCCTTTCACGCATGGCATGGGAGGATTGCAGGCTTTCTAAACTCTAAGAAAGCAAGAGGTCTGAGAATTAGATTTAGGGTTAGGATTACGGTTAGGGTTAAGGATGAAGTTTAGTGTTAGGGTGAGGGCTTAGGGTTAGGGATTAGGGTTAGGGTTAAAGGTTACTCTTAGGTTTAACGGTTACACTTTGGTTTAGGGTTGAGGTTTACGGTTACGGTTAAGATGAGGGGTTAGGGTTTGGTACAGGGTTAGGGTTAAGTGTTAGGTTTAGGGTTGAAGATTAGGATTAGGGTTAGGATTAAAGGTTAGCGTGAGAGTTAACTCTTAGTGTTAAGGTTAAGAGTTAGGGTTTAGGGTTAGGGTTAGGGTTAGGGTTAGTTTTAGGGTTAGAGTTATGTGCTATGGTTTGTGTTAGAGGTTAGGGTTAGGTTTACTGGTGACGGTTAGGGTTACGTTTAGGGGGTAGCATTAGGGTTAGTCTTAGGGTTAGGGTTAGGGGATAGGATTAGGGATAAGTGTTGGGCTTAGGGTTAGGGTTTAGTGTTAGGGTTAGCATTAAGGTTTAGGGTTAGGGTCAGGGTTAAATGCTTGGGTGCGGGTAATGGTTAGGGTCAGGGTTAAGGTTCACGGATAGGGTTAGTGTTAAGGGTTACGGGTAGGTTTAGGGTTCAGGGTTAGAGTTAGCATTAGGGCTTAAGGTTAGGATTAGGCGGTAGGTTAGACTTAGGGTTAGATCTAGGCCTTAGGGTAAGGGCTAGCGTTAGGGTTAAGAGATAGGGTTAGGTTTAATGCTTAGGATTAGGGTTAGGGTTTGGGGTTAAAGTAAGTGTTAGGGGTTAGGTTTAAGGATCAAAGGTTAGGGTTATTTTTAGCTGTAGTGTTAGGGTTAGGGATAAGGGATCCCATTAGCATTAAGGGTCTTCCTTACTGTAGGGTTAAGGGTTAGGCTTAGAGTTAAAGGTTAAGGTTAGGGTCAGTGTTAAGATTTAGGGTGAGGGTTAACGGTTAGGGTAAAGGTTAAGCGTTAGGGTTAGGGATTAGTGATTAGGGTTTTTGGTTAGTGTTAGGGTTAGCGGTTAGGAGTTAGTGTTTTATGAAGGGGTATGGTTAGAATTAGGATTGGGGTTAGAGTTAGGGTGAGGTATAGGGGTTAGGTTTAGGGGTTAGTTTTAGGGTAAAAGGATAGGATTAGGGTTACGGGTTGGGCTTAGGTTTAGGGTTAAAGTACTGCTAGGGTTAGGGATAGGGTTCAGGGTTAGCTTTAGGGGTTCTGGTTAGGGTTAGGTGTTAGGTTAGTGTCAGCGTTAGGTCTAGTCTTGAGGGTAAGGTTTAGGGTTAGCTTTAAGAGCTAGGGTTAAGTTTAATGGTTAGGATTAGGATTAGGGTCAAGGGTTATGGTAAGGCTTAGGGGTTAGGGTGAAGGTTTAGGGTTTTTGTTAGGCATAGCGTTGGGGTTAGAAGTAAGGGTTACTGTCAGTGTCAGGGTTGTAGGTAGGGTTACGGTTAGGGTTAGCGGTTTAGAATTAGGGTTAGGGATTAGGTGTCACAGTGATGACTAGGAGATAGGGTTAGAATTATGGGATAGGGGTTGTTCTCAGGAAATGGGTTATGCATTAACGTTAGGATAAGAGGTTAAAGTTAGGCGCACGGTGAGGTTTACGTGTTAAGGGGAGAAATAGGAACAGGGTTGGGTGTTATGTTCAGGGTTAGGGTTATCTGTTAAAGGTATTGTTTATGCTTAGCGCATGGGCCCTGTCTGTATTAGGCGGGCGGGGGAGTTTAGGGGGCTGGGATTGTACCCGGGAACCCACTCTATCATACTCTGGGTATGGGCCCGTGGGTTTCATGCAGGACACAGTGGTAGAGCCTCCTTTCACGCATGGCATGGGAGGATTGCAGGCTTTCTAAACTCTAAGAATGCAAGAAGTCTGAGAATTAGATTTAGGGTTAGGATTATGGTTAGGGTTAAGGATGAAGTTTAGTGTTAGGGTGAGGGCTTAGGGTTAGGGCTTAGGGTTAGGGTTAAAGGTTACTCTTAGGTTTAACGGTTACACTTTGGTTTAGGGTTGAGGTTTAGAGTTAGGGTTAAGATGAGGGGTTAGGGTTTGGTACAGGGTTAGGGTTAAGTGTTAGGTTTAGGGTTGAAGATTAGGATTAGGGTTAGGATTAAAGGTTAGCGTGAGAGTTAACGCTTAGTGTTAAGCTTAAGAGTTAGGGGTTAGGGTTAGGTTTAGGGTTCGTTTTAGGGTTAGAGTTATGTGCTATGGTTTGTGTTAGAGGTTAGGGTTAGGTTTACTGATCACGGTGAGGGTTACGTTTAGGGGTTAGCATTAGGGTTAGGGTAAAGGGATAGGATTAGGGTTAAGTGTTGGGAGTAGTGTGAGGGTTTAGTGTTAGGGTTATCATTAAGGACTAGGGGTAGGGTCAGGGTTAAATGCTTGGGTGCGGGTAATGGTTAGGGTCAGGGTTAAGGTTCACGGATAGGGTTAGTGTTAAGGGTTACGGGTAGGTTTAGGGTTCAGGGTTAGAGTTAGCATTAGGGCTTAAGGTTAGGATTAGGCGGTAGGTTCGATTTAGGGTTAGATCTAGGCATT
>NW_027183052.1:32500-35000 GCF_041146395.1 Eulemur rufifrons | reverse complement strand
GGGTAAAGGTTAAGCGTTAGGGTTAGGGATTAGTGATTAGGGTTTTTGGTTAGTGTTAGGGTTAGCGGTTAGGAGTTAGTGTTTTATGAAGGGGTATGGTTAGAATTAGGATTGGGGTTAGAGTTAGGGTGAGGTATAGGGGTTAGGTTTAGGGGTTAGTTTTAGGGTAAAAGGATAGGATTAGGGTTACGGGTTGGGCTTAGGTTTAGGGTTAAAGTACTGCTAGGGTTACGGATAGGGTTCAGGCTTAGCTTTAGGGGTTCTGGTTAGGGTTAGGTGTTAGGTTAGTGTCAGGGTTAGGTCTAGTCGTGAGGGTAAGGTTTAGGGTTAGCTTTAAGAGCTAGGGTTAGGTTTAATGGTTAGGATTAGGATTAGGGTTAAGGGTTAGGGTAAGGCTTAGGGGTTAGGGTGAAGGGATAGGGTCAAGGGTTAGGGTTTTTGTTAGGCATAGCGTTGGGGTTAGAAGTAAGGGTTACTGTCAGTGTCAGGGTTGTAGGTAGGGTTACGGTTAGGGTTAGCGGTTTAGAATTAGGGTTAGGGATTAGGTGTCACAGTGATGACTAGGAGATAGGGTTAGAATTATGGGATAGGGGTTGTTCTCAGGAAATGGGTTATGCATTAACGTTAGGATAAGAGGTTAAAGTTAGGCGCACGGTGAGGTTTACGTGTTAAGGGGAGAAATAGGAACAGGGTTGGGTGTTATGTTCAGGGTTAGGGTTATCTGTTAAAGGTATTGTTTATGCTTAGTGCACGGGCCCTGTCTGCATTGGGCGGGCGGGGGGAGTTTAGGGGGCTGGGATTGTACCAAGGAACCCACTCTATCATACTCTGGGTATGGGCCCGTGGGTTTCATGCAGGACGCAGTGGTAGAGCCTCCTTTCACGCATGGCATGGGAGGATTGCAGGCTTTCTAAACTCTAAGAAAGCAAGAGGTCTGAGAATTAGATTTAGGGTTAGGATTACGGTTAGGGTTAAGGATGAAGTTTAGTGTTAGGGTGAGGGCTTAGGGTTAGGGATTAGGGTTAGGGTTAAAGGTTACTCTTAGGTTTAACGGTTACACTTTGGTTTAGGGTTGAGGTTTACGGTTACGGTTAAGATGAGGGGTTAGGGTTTGGTACAGGGTTAGGGTTAAGTGTTAGGTTTAGGGTTGAAGATTAGGATTAGGGTTAGGATTAAAGGTTAGCGTGAGAGTTAACTCTTAGTGTTAAGGTTAAGAATTAGGGTTTAGGGTTAGGGTTAGGGTTAGGGTTAGTTTTAGGGTTAGAGTTATGTGCTATGGTTTGTGTTAGAGGTTAGGGTTAGGTTTACTGGTGACGGTTAGGGTTACGTTTAGGGGGTAGCATTAGGGTTAGTCTTAGGGTTAGGGTTAGGGGATAGGATTAGGGATAAGTGTTGGGCTTAGGGTTAGGGTTTAGTGTTAGGGTTAGCATTAAGGTTTAGGGTTAGGGTCAGGGTTAAATGCTTGGGTGCGGGTAATGGTTAGGGTCAGGGTTAAGGTTCACGGATAGGGTTAGTGTTAAGGGTTACGGGTAGGTTTAGGGTTCAGGGTTAGAGTTAGCATTAGGGCTTAAGGTTAGGATTAGGCGGTAGGTTAGACTTAGGGTTAGATCTAGGCCTTAGGGTAAGGGCTAGCGTTAGGGTTAAGAGATAGGGTTAGGTTTAATGCTTAGGATTAGGGTTAGGGTTTGGGGTTAAAGTAAGTGTTAGGGGTTAGGTTTAAGGATCAAAGGTTAGGGTTATTTTTAGCTGTAGTGTTAGGGTTAGGGATAAGGGATCCCATTAGCATTAAGGGTCTTCCTTACTGTAGGGTTAAGGGTTAGGCTTAGAGTTAAAGGTTAAGGTTAGGGTCAGTGTTAAGATTTAGGGTGAGGGTTAACGGTTAGGGTAAAGGTTAAGCGTTAGGGTTAGGGATTAGTGATTAGGGTTTTTGGTTAGTGTTAGGGTTAGCGGTTAGGAGTTAGTGTTTTATGAAGGGGTATGGTTAGAATTAGGATTGGGGTTAGAGTTAGGGTGAGGTATAGGGGTTAGGTTTAGGGGTTAGTTTTAGGGTAAAAGGATAGGATTAGGGTTACGGGTTGGGCTTAGGTTTAGGGTTAAAGTACTGCTAGGGTTAGGGATAGGGTTCAGGGTTAGCTTTAGGGGTTCTGGTTAGGGTTAGGTGTTAGGTTAGTGTCAGCGTTAGGTCTAGTCTTGAGGGTAAGGTTTAGGGTTAGCTTTAAGAGCTAGGGTTAAGTTTAATGGTTAGGATTAGGATTAGGGTTAAGGGTTATGGTAAGGCTTAGGGGTTAGGGTGAAGGTTTAGGGTTTTTGTTAGGCATAGCGTTGGGGTTAGAAGTAAGGGTTACTGTCAGTGTCAGGGTTGTAGGTAGGGTTACGGTTAGGGTTAGCGGTTTAGAATTAGGGTTAGGGATTAGGTGTCACAGTGATGACTAGGAGATAGGGTTAGAATTATGGGATAGGGGTTGTTCTCAGGAAATGGGTTATGCATTAACGTTAGGAT
>NW_027183052.1:12500-27500 GCF_041146395.1 Eulemur rufifrons | reverse complement strand
GGTTAGGGTTAAGGATGAAGTTTAGTATTAGGGTGAGGGCTTAGGGTTAGGGATTAGGGTTAGGGTTAAAGGTTACTCTTAGGTTTAACGGTTACACTTTGGTTTAGGGTTGAGGTTTACGGTTAGAGTTAAGATGAGGGGTTAGGGTTTGGTACAGGGTTAGGGTTAAGTGTAAGGTTTAGGGTTTAAGATTAGGATTAGGGTTAGGATTATAGGATAGCGTGAGAGTTAACGCTTAGGGTTAAGGTTAAGAGTTAGGGTTTAGGGTTAGGTTTAGGGTTAGGGTTAGTTTTAGGGTTAGAGTTATGTGCTATGGTTTGTGTTAGAGGTTAGGGTTAGGTTTACTGGTGACGGTTAGGGTTACGTTTAGGGGTTAGCATTAGGGTTAGGGTTAGGGTTAGGGTTAAGGGATAGGATTACGGTTAAGTGTTGGCCTTAGGGTTAGGGTTTAGTGTTAGGGTTATCATTAAGGACTAGGGGTAGTGTCAGGGTTAAATGCCTGGGTGCGGGTAATGGTTAGGGTCAGGGTTAAGGTTCACGGATAGGGTTAGTGTTAAGGGTTACGGGTAGGTTTAGGGTTCAGGGTTAGAGTTACCATTAGGGCTTAAGTTTAGGATTAGGCGGTAGGCTCGATTTAGAGTTAGATCTAGGCGTTCGGGTAAGGGCTAGCGTTAGGGTTAAGAGATAGGGTTAGGTTTAATGCTTAGGATTAGGGTTAGGGTTTGGGGTTAAAGTAAGTGTTAGGGGTTAGGTTTAAGGATCAAAGGTTAGGGTTATTTTTAGCTGTAGTGTTAGGGTTAGGGATAAGGGATCCCATTAGCATTAAGGGTCTTCCTTACTGTAGGGTTAAGGGTTAGGCTTAGAGTTAAAGGTTCAGGTTAGGGTCAGTGTTAAGATTTAGGGTGAGGGTTAACGGTTAGGGTAAAGGTTAAGTGTTAGGGTTAGGGATTAGTGATTAGGGTTTTTGGTTAGTGTTAGGTTAGCGGTTAGTGTTTTATGAAGGGGTATGGTTAGAATTAGGATTGGGGTTAGAGTTAGGGTGAGGTATAGGGGTTAGGTTTAGGGGTTAGTTTTAGGGTAAAAGGATAGGATTAGGGTTACGGGTTGGGCTTTGGTTTAGGGTTAAAGTTTACTGCTAGGGTTAGGGATAGGGTTCAGGGTTAGCTTTAGGGGTTCTGGTTAGGGTTAGGTGTTAGGTTAGTGTCAGTGTTAGGTCTAGTCGTGAGGGTAAGGTTTAGGGTTAGCTTTAAGAGCTAGGGTTAGGTTTAATGGTTAGGATTAGGATTAGGGTTAAGGGTTAGGGTAAGGCTTAGGGGTTAGGGTGAAGGTTTAGGGTTTTTGTTAGGCATAGCTTTGGGGTTAGAAGTAAGGGTTACTGTCAGTGTCAGGGTTGTAGGTAGAGTTAGGGTTAGGGTTAGCGGTTTAGAATTAGGGTTAGGGATTAGGTGTCACAGTGATGACTAGGAGATAGGGTTAGAATTATGGGATAGGGGTTGTTCTCAGGAAATGGGTTATGCATTAACGTTAGGATAAGAGGTTAAAGTTAGGCGCACGGTGAGGTTTACGTGTTAAGGGGAGAAATAGGAACAGGGTTGGGTGTTATGTTCAGGGTTAGGGTTATCTGTTAAAGGTATTGTTTATGCTTAGTGTACGGGCCCTGTCTGCATTGGGCGGGCGGGGGGAGTTTAGGGGGCTGGGATTGTACCCGGGAACCCACTCTATCATACTCTGGGTATGAGCCCGTGGGTTTCATGCAGGACGCAGAGGTAGAGCCTCCTTTCACGCATGGCATGGGAGGATTGCAGGCTTTCTAAACTCTAAGAAAGCAAGAAGTCTGAGAATTAGATTTAGGGTTAGGATTATGGTTAGGTTAAGGATGAAGTTTAGTGTTAGGGTGAGGGCTTAGGGTTACGGATTAGGGTTAGGGTTAAAGGTTACTCTTAGGTTTAATGGTTACACTTTGGTATAGGGTTGAGGTTTACCGTTACGTTTAAGATGAGGGGTTAGGGTTTGGTACAGGGTTAGGGTTAAGTGTTAGGTTTAGGGTTGATGATTAGGATTAGGGTTAGGATTAAAGGTTAGTGTGAGAGTTAACGCTTAGGGTTAAGGTTAAGAGTTAGGGTTTAGGGTTAGGGTTAGGGTTAGGGTTAGTTTTAGGGTTAGAGTTATGTGCTACGCTTTGTGTTAGAGGTTAGGGTTAGGTTTACTGGTCACGGTTAGGGTTACGTTTAGGGGGTAGCATTAGGGTTAGGGTTAGGGTTAAGGGATAGGATTAGGGTTAAGTGTTGGGCTTAGGGTTAGGGTTTAGTGTTAGGGTTAGCATTAAGGATTAGGGTTAGGGTCAGGGTTAAATGCTTGGGTGCGGGTAATGGTTAGGGTCAGGGTTAAGGTTCACGGATAGGGTTAGTGTTAAGGGTTATGGGTAGGTTTAGGGTTCAGGGTTAGAGTTAGCATTAGGGCTTAAGGTTAGGATTAGGCGGTAGGTTAGATATAGGGTTAGATCTAGGCGTTAGGGTAAGGGCTAGCGTTGGGTTCAGAGATAGGGTTAGGTTTAATGCTTAGGATTAGGGTTAGGGTTTGGGGTTAAAGTAAGTGTTAGGGGTTAGGTTTCAGGATCAAAGGTTAGTGTTATTTTAAGCTGTAGTGTTAGGGTTACTGATAAGGGATCCCATTAGCATTAAGGGTCTTCCTTACTGTAGGATTTAGGGATAGGCTTAGAGTTAAAGGTTAAGGTTATGGTCAGTGTTAAGATTTAGGGTGAGGGTTAACAGTTAGGGTAAAGGTTAAGCGTTAGGTTTAGGGAATAGTGATTAGGGTTTTTGGTTAGTGTTAGGGTTAGCGGTTAGGAGTTAGTGTTTTATGAAGGGGTATGGTTAGAACTAGGATTGGGGTTAGAGTTAGCGTGAGGTGTAGGGGTTAGGTTTAGGGGTTAGTTTTAGGGTAAAAGGATAGGATTAGGGTTACGGGTTGGGCTTAGGTTTAGGGTTAAAGTTTACTGCTAGGGTTAGGGATAGGGTTCAGGGTTAGCTTTAGGGGTTCTGGTTAGGGTTAGGTGTTAGGTTAGTGTCAGGGTTAGGTCTAGTCGTGAGGGTAAGGTTTAGGGTTAGCTTTCAGAGCTAGGGTTAGGTTTAATGGTTAGGATTAGGATTAGCGTTAAGGTTTAGGTTAAGGCTTAGGGGTTAGGGTGAAGGGTTAGGGTCAAGGGTTAGGGTTTTTGTTAGGCATAGCGTTGGGGTTAGAAGTAAGGGTTACTGTCAGTGTTAGGGTTGTAGGTAGGGTTACGGTTAGGGTTAGCGGTTTAGAATTAGGGTTAGGGATTAGGTGTCACAGTGATGACTAGGACATAGGGTTAGAATTATGGGATAGGGGTTGTTTTCAAGAAATGGGTTATGCATTAACGTTAGGATAAGAGGTTAAAGTTAGGCGCACGGTGAGGTTTACGTGTTAAGGGGAGAAATAGGAACAGGGTTGGGTGTTATATTCAGGGTTAGGGTTATCTGTTAAAGGTATTGTTTATGCTTAGCGCAAGGGCCCTGTCTGCATTAGGCGGGTGGGGGGAGTTTAGGGGGCTGGGATTGTACCCGGGAACCCACTCTATCATACTCTGGGTATGGGTCCGTGGGTTTCATGCAGGACACAGTGGTAGAGCCTCCTTTCACGCATGGCATGGGAGGATTGCAGGCTTTCTAAACTCTAAGAAAGCAAGAAGTCTGAGAATTAGATTTAGGGTTAGGATTCTGGTTAGGGTTAAGGATGAAGTTTAGTGTTAGGGTGAGGGCTTAGGGTTAGGGATTAGGGTTAGGGTTAAAGGTTACTCTTAGGTTTAACGGTTCCACTGTGGTTTAGGGTTGAGGTTTACGGTTAGGGTTAAGATGAGGGGTTAGGGTTTGGTACAGCGTTAGAGTTAAGTATTAGGTTTAGTGTTGAAGATTAGGATTAGGGTTAGGATTAAAGGTTAGCGTGAGAGTTAACGCTTAAGGTTAATTTTAAGAGTTAGGGTTTTGGGTTAGGTTTAGTGTTAGTGTTAGTTTTAGGGTTAGAGTTATGTGCTATGGTTTGTGTTAGCGGTTAGGGTTAGGTTTACTGGTGACGGTTAGGGTTACGTTTAGGGGTTAGCATTAGGGTTAGGGTTAGGGTTAAGGGATAGGATTAGGGTTAAGTGTTGGGCTTAGGGTTAGGGTTTAGTGTTAGGGTTAGCATTAAGGATTAGGGTTAGGGTCAGGGTTAAATGCTTGGGTGCGGGTAATGGTTAGGGTCAGGGTTAAGGTTCACGGATAGGGTTAGCGTTAAGGGTTACGGGTAGGTTTAGGGTTCAGGGTTAGAGTTAGCATTAGGATTAAGTTTAGGATTAGGCGGTAGGTTAGATTTAGGGTTAGATCTAGGCTTTAGGGTAAGGGCTAGGGTTAGGGTTAAGAGATAGGGTTAGGTTTAATGCTTAGGATTAGGGTTAGGGTTTGGGGTTAAAGTAAGTGTTCGGGGTTAGGTTTAAGGATCCAAGGTTAGGGTTATTTTTAGCTGTAGTGTTAGGGTTAGGGATAAGGGATCCCATTAGCATTAAGGGTCTTCCTTACTGTAGGCTTAAGGGTTAGGCTTAGAGTTAAAGGTTAAGGTTAGGGTCAGTGTTAAGATTTAGGGTGAGGGTTAACGGTTAGGGTAAAGGTTAAGTGTTAGGGTTAGGGATTAGTGATTAGGGTTTTTGGTTAGTGTTAGGTTAGCGGTTAGTGTTTTATGAAGGGGTATGGTTAGAATTAGGATTGGGGTTAGAGTTAGGGTGAGGTATAGGGGTTAGGTTTAGGGGTTAGTTTTAGGGTAAAAGGATAGGATTAGGGTTACGGGTTGGGCTTAGGTTTAGGGTTAAAGTTTACTGCTAGGGTTAGGGATAGGATTCAGGGTTAGCTTTAGGGGTTCTGGTGAGGGTTAAGTGTTAGGTTAGTGTCATGGTTAGGTCTAGTCGTGAGGGTAAGGTTTAGGGTTAGCTTTAAGAGCTAGGGTTAGGTTTAATGGTTAGGATTAGGATTAGGGTTAAGGGTTAGGGTAAGTCTTAGGGGTTAGTGTGAAGGGTTAGGGTCAAGGGTTAGGGTTTTTGTTAGGCATAGCGTTGGGGTTAGAAGTAAGGGTTACTGTCAGTGTTAGGGTTGTAGGTAGGGTTACGGTTAGGGTTAGCGGTTTGGAATTAGGGTTAGGGGTTAGGTGTCACAGTGATGACTAGGAGATAGGGTTAGAATTATGGGATAGGGGTTGTTCTCAGGAAATGGGTTATGCATTATCGTTAGGATAAGAGGTTAAAGTTAGGCACACGGTGAAGTTTACGTGTTAAGGGGAGAAATAGGAACAGGGTTGGGTGTTATGTTCAGGGTTAGGGTTATCTGTTAAAGGTATTGTTTATGCTTAGCGCACGGGCCCTGTCTGCATTAGGCGGGTGGGGGGGAGTTTTGGGGGCTGGGATTGTACCCGGGAACCCACTCTATCATACTCTGGGTATGGGTCCGTGGGTTTCATACAGGACACAGTGGTAGAGCCTCCTTTCACGCATGGCATGGGAGGATTGCAGGCTTTCTAAACTCTAAGAAAGCAAGAAGTCTGAGAATTAGATTTAGGGTTAGGATTATGGTTAGGGTTAAGGATGAAGTTTAGTGTTAGGGTGAGGGCTTAGGGTTAGGGATTAGGGTTAGGGTTAAAGGTTAGTCTTAGGTTTAACGGTTACACTTTGGTTTAGGGTTGAGGTTTACGGTTAGGGTTAAGATGAGGGGTTAGGGTTTGGTACAGGGTTAGGGTTAAGTGTAAGGTTTAGGGTTGAAGATTAGGATTAGGGTTAGGATTATAGGATAGCGTGAGAGTTAATGCTTAGGGTTAAGGTTAAGAGTTAGGGTTTAGGGTTAGGTTTAGGGTTAGGGTTAGTTTTAGGGTTAGAGTTATGTGCTATGGTTTGTGTTAGAGGTTAGGGTTAGGTTTACTGGTGACGGTTAGGGTTACGTTTAGGGGTTAGCATTAGGGTTAGGGTTAGGGTTAGGGTTAAGGGATAGGATTACGGTTAAGTGTTGGCCTTAGGGTTAGGGTTAGGGTAAGGGTTAGGGTTAGGGTTTAGTGTTAGGGTTATCATTAAGGACTAGGGGTAGGGTCAGGGTTAAATGCCTGGGTGCGGGTAATGGTTAGGGTCAGGATTAAGGTTCACGGATAGGGTTAGTGTTAAGGGTTACGGGTAGGTTTAGGGTTCAGGGTTAGAGTTAGCATTAGGGCTTAAGGTTAGGATTAGGCGGTAGGTTCGATTTAGGGTTAGATCTAGGCGTTCGGGTAAGGGCTGGCGTTAGGGTTAAGAGATAGGGTTAGGTTTAATGCTTAGGATTAGGGTTAGGGTTTGGGGTTAAAGTAAGTGTTAGGGGTTAGGTTTAAGGATGAAAGGTTACTGTTATTTTTACTGTAGTGTTAGGGTTACGGAAAAGGGATCCCATTAGCATTAAGGGTCTTCCTTACTGTAGGGTTAAGGGTTAGGCTTAGAGTTAAAGGTTAAGGTTAGGGTCAGTGTTAAGATTTAGGGTGAGGGTTAACGGTTAGGGTAAAGGTTAAGCGTTAGGGTTAGGGATTAGTGATTAGGGTTTTTGGTTAGTGTTAGGGTTAGCGGTTAGGAGTTAGTGTTTTATGAAGGGGTATGGTTAGAATTAGGATTGGGGTTAGAGTTAGGGTGAGGTATAGGGGTTAGGTTTAGGGGTTAGTTTTAGGGTAAAAGGATAGGATTAGGGTTACGGGTTGGGCTTAGGTTTAGGGTTAAAGTTTACTGCTAGGGTTAGGGATAGGGTTCAGGCTTAGCTTTAGGGGTTCTGCTTAGGGTTAGGTGTTAGGTTAGTGTCAGGGTTAGGTCTAGTCGTGAGGGCAAGGTTCAGGGTTATCTTTAAGAGCTAGGGTTAGGTTTAATGGTTAGGATTAGGATTAGGGTTAAGGGTTAGGGTAAGGCTTAGTGGTTAGGGTGCAGGGTTAGGGTTTTTGTTAGGCATAGCATTGGGGTTAGAAGTAAGGGTTACTGTCAGTGTTAGGGTTGTAGGTAGGGTTACGGTTAGGGTTAGCGGTTTAGAATTAGGGTTAGGGATTAGGTGTCACAGTGATGACTAGGAGATAGGGTTAGAATTATGGGATAGGGGTTGTTCTCAGGAAATGGGTTATGCATTAACGTTAGGATAAGAGGTTAAAGTTAGGCGCACGGTGAGGTTTACGTGTTAAGGGGAGAAATAGGAACAGGGTTGGGTGTTATGTTCAGGGTTAGGTTTATCTGTTAAAGGTATTGTTTATGCTTAGCGCACGGGCCCTGTCTGCATTAGGCGGGCGGGGGGGAGTTTTGGGGGCTGGGATTGTACCCGGGAACCCACTGTATCATACTCTGGGTATGGGTCCGTGGGTTTCATACAGGACACAGTGGTAGAGCCTCCTTTCTCGCATGGCATGGGAGGATTGCAGGCTTTCTAAACTCTAAGAAAGCAAGAAGTCTGAGAATTAGATTTAGGGTTAGGATTATGGTTAGGGTTAAGGATGAAGTTTAGTGTTAGGGTGAGGGCTTAGGGTTAGGGATCAGGGTTAGGGTTAAATGTTACTCTTAGCTTTAACGGTTACACTTTGGTTTAGGGTTGAGTTTTACGGTTAGGGTTAAGATGAGGGGTTAGGTTTTGGTACAGGGTAAGGGTTAAGTGTAAGGTTTACGGTTGAAGATTAGGATTAGGGTTAGGATTATAGGATAGCGTGAGAGTTAACGCTTAGGGTTAAGGTTAAGAGTTAGGGTATAGGGTTAGGTTTAGGGTTAGGGTTAGTTTTAGGGTTAGAGTTATGTGCTATGGTTTGTGTTAGAGGTTAGGGTTAGGTTTACTGGTGACGGTTAGGGTTACATTTAGGGGTTAGCATTAGGGTTAGGGTTAGGGTTAGGGTTAAGGGATAGGATTATGGTTAAGTGTTGGCCTTAGGGTTAGGGTTTAGTGTTAGGGTTATCATTAAGGTTTAGGGGTAGGGTCAGGGTTAAATGCCTGGGTGCGGGTAATGGTTAGGGTCAGGGTTAAGGTTCACGGATAGGGTTAGTGTTAAGGGTTACGGGTAGGTTTAGGGTTCAGGGTTAGAGTTAGCATTAGGGCTTAAGGTTAGGATTAGGCGGTAGGTTAGATTTAGGGTTAGATCTAGGCGTTAGGGTAAGGGCTAGCGTTAGGGTTAAGAGATAGGTTTAGGTTTAACGCTTAGGATTAGGGTTAGGTTTTGGGGTTAAAGTAAGTGTTAGGGGTTAGGTTTAAGGATCCAAGGTTAGGGTTATTTTTAGCTGTAGTGTTAGGGTTAGGGATAAGGGATCCCATTAGCATTAAGGGTCTTCCTTACTGTAGGCTTAAGGGTTAGGCTTAGAGTTAAAGGTTAAGGTTAGGGTCAGTGTTAAGATTTAGGGTGAGGGTTAACGGTTAGGGTAAAGGTTAAGCGTTAGGGTTAGGGATTAGTGATTAGGGTTTTTGGTTAGTGTTAGGGTTAGCGGTTAGGAGTTATTGTTTTATGAAGGGGTATGGTTAGAATTAGGATTGGGGTTAGAGTTAGGGTGAGGTATAGGGGTTAGGTTTAGGGGTTAGTTTTAGGGTAAAAGGATAGGATTAGGGTTACGGGTTGGGCTTAGGTTTAGGGTTAAAGTTTACTGCTAGGGTTAGGGATAGGGTTCAGGCTTAGCTTTAGGGGTTCTGGTTAGGGTTAGGTGTTAGGTTAGTGTCAGGGTTAGGTCTAGTCGTGAGGGCAAGGTTCAGGGTTATCTTTAAGAGCTAGGATTAGGTTTAATGGTTAGGATTAGGATTAGGGTTAAGGGTTAGGGTAAGGCTTAGGGGTTAGGGTGCAGGGTTAGGGTTTTTGTTAGGCATAGCGTTGGGGTTAGAAGTAAGGGTTACTGTCAGTGTTAGGGTTGTAGGTAGGGTTACGGTTAGGGTTAGCGGTTTAGAATTAGGGTTAGGGATTAGGTGTCACAGTGATGACTAGGAGATAGGGTTAGAATTATGGGATAGGGGTTGTTCTCAGGAAATGGGTTATGCATTAACGTTAGGATAAGAGGTTAAAGTTAGGCGCACGGTGAGGTTTACGTGTTAAGGGGAGAAATAGGAACAGGGTTGGGTGTTATGTTCAGGGTTAGGGTTATCTGTTACAGGTATTCTTTATGCTTAGCGCACGGGCCCTGTCTGCATTAGGTGGGCGGGGGGGAGTTTTGGGGGCTGGGATTGTACCCGGGAAACCACTCTATCATACTCTGGGTATGGGTCCGTGGGTTTCATACAGGACACAGTGGTAGAGCCTCCTTTCACGCATGGCATGGGAGGATTGCAGGCTTTCTAAACTCTAAGAAAGCAAGAAGTCTGAGAATTAGATTTAGGGTTAGGATTATGGTTAGGGTTAAGGATGAAGTTTAGTGTTAGGGTGAGGGCTTAGGGTTAGGGATTAGGGTTAGGGTTAAAGGTTACTCTTAGGTTTAACGGTTACACTTTGGTTTACGGTTGAGGTTTACGGTTAGGGTTAAGATGAGGGGTTAGGGTTTGGTACAGGGTTAGGGTTAAGTGTAAGGTTTAGGGTTGAAGATTAGGATTAGGGTTAGGATTATAGGATAGCGTGAGAGTTAACGCTTAGGGTTAAGCTTAAGAGTTAGGGTTTAGGGTTAGGTTTAGGGTTAGGGTTAGTTTTAGGGTTAGAGTTATGTGCTATGGTTTGTGTTAGAGGTTAGGGTTAGGTTTATTGGTGACGGTTAGGGTTACGTTTAGGGGTTAGCATTAGGGTTAGGGTTAGGGTTAAGGGATAGGATTATGGTTAAGTGTTGGCCTTAGGGTTAGGGTTTAGTGTTACTAAGGTTTAGGGGTAGGGTCAGGGTTAAATGCCTGGGTGCGGGTAATGGTTAGGGTCAGGGTTAAGGTTCACGGATAGGGTTAGTGTTAAGGGTTACGGGTAGGTTTAGGGTTCAGGGTTAGAGTTAGCATTAGGGCTTAAGGTTAGTATTAGGCGGTAGGTTCGATTTAGGGTTAGATCTAGGCGTTCGGGTAAGGGCTAGCGTTAGGGTTAAGAGATAGGGTTAGGTTTAATGCTTAGGATTAGGGTTAGGTTTTGGGGTTAAAGTAAGTGTTAGGGGTTAGGTTTAAGGATCCAAGGTTAGGGTTATTTTTAGCTATAGTGTTAGGGTTAGGGATAAGGGATCCCATTAGCATTAAGGGTCTTCCTTACTGTAGGCTTAAGGGTTAGGCTTAGAGTTAAAGGTTAAGGTTAGGGTCAGTGTTAAGATTTAGGGTGAGGGTTAACGGTTAGGGTAAAGGTTAAGTGTTAGGGTTAGGGATTAGTGATTAGAGTTTTTGGTTAGTGTTAGGTTAGCGGTTAGTGTTTTATGAAGGGGTATGGTTAGAATTAGGATTGGGGTTAGAGTTAGGGTGAGGTATAGGGGTTAGGTTTAGGGGTTAGTTTTAGGGTAAAAGGATAGGATTAGGGTTACGGGTTGGGCTTAGGTTTAGGGTTAAAGTTTACTGCTAGGGTTAGGGATAGGGTTCAGGCTTAGCTTTAGGTGTTCTGGTGAGGGTTAAGTGTTAGGTTAGTGTCATGGTTAGGTCTAGTCGTGAGGGTAAGGTTTAGGGTTAGCTTTAAGAGCTAGGGTTAGGTTTAATGGTTAGGATTAGGATTAGGGTTAAGGGTTAGGGTAAGTCTTAGGGGTTAGGGTGAAGGGTTAGGGTCAAGTGTTAGGGTTTTTGTTAGGCATAGCGTTGGGGTTAGAAGTAAGGGTTACTGTCAGTGTTAGGGTTGTAGGTAGGGTTACGGTTAGGGTTAGCGGTTTGGAATTAGGGTTAGGGATTAGGTGTCACAGTGATGACTAGGAGATAGGGTTAGAATTATGGGATAGGGCTTGTTCTCAGGAAATGGGTTATGCATTAACGTTAGGATAAGAGGTTAAAGTTAGGCGCACGGTGAGGTTTACGTGTTAAGGGGAGAAATAGGAACAGGGTTGAGTGTTATGTTCAGGGTTAGGGTTATCTGTTAAAGGTTTTGTTTATGCTTAGCGCACGGGCCCTGTCTGCATTAGGCGGGCGGGGGGAGTTTAGGGGGCTGGGATTGTACCCGGGAACCCACTCTATCATACTCTGGGTATGGGCCCGTGGGTTTCATGCAGGACACAGTGGTAGAGCCTCCTTTCACGCATGGCATGGGAGGATTGCAGGCTTTCTAAACTCTAAGAAAGTAAGAAGTCTGAGAATTAGATTGAGGGTTAAGATTATGGTTAGGGTTAAGGATGAAGTTTAGTGTTAGGGTGAGGGCTTAGGGTTAGGGATTAGGGTTAGGGTTAAATGTTACTCTTAGTTTTAACGGTTACACTTTGGTTTAGGGTTGAGGTTTACGGTTAGGGTTAAGATAAGGGGTTAGGGTTTGGTACAGGGTTAGGGTTAAGTGTTAGGTTTAGGGTTGAAGATTAGGATTAGGGTTAGGATTAAAGGTTAGCGTGAGAGTTAACGCTTAGGGTTAAGGTTAAGAGTTAGGGTTTAGGGTTAGGGTTAGGGATAGGGTTAGTTTTAGTTAGTTTAGTGCTATGGTTTGTGTTAGAGGTTAGGGTTAGGTTTACTGGTCACGGTTAGGGTTACGTTTAGGGGTTAGCATTAGGGTTAGGGTTAAGGGATAGGATTAGGGATAAGTGTTGGGCTTAGGGTTAGGGTTTAGTGTTAGGGTTATCATTAAGGATTAGGGGTAGGGTCAGGGTTAAATGCTTGGGTGCGGGTAATGGTTAGGGTCAGGGTTAAGGTTCACGGATAGGGTTAGTGTTAAGGGTTACGGGTAGGTTTAGGGTTCAGGGTTAGAGTTAGCATTAGGGCTTAAGGTTAGGATTAGGCGGTAGATTCGATTTAGGGTTAGATCTAGGCGTTAGGGTAAGGGCTAGCGTTAGGGTTCAGAGATAGGGTTAGGTTTAATGCTTAGGATTAGGGTTAGGGTTTGGGGTTAAAGTAAGTGTTAGGGGTTAGGTTTAAGGATCAAAGGTTAGGGTTATTTTTAGCTGTAGTGTTAGGGTTAGGGATAAGGGATCCCATTAGCATTAAGGGTCTTCCTTACTGTAGGGTTAAGGGTTAGGCTTAGATTTAAAGGTTAAGGTTAGCGTCAGTGTTAAGATTTGGGGTGAGGGTTAACGGTTATGGTAAAGGTTAAGCGTTAGGGTTAGGGATTAGTGATTAGGGATTTTGGTTAGTGTTAGGGTTAGCGGTTAGGAGTTAGTGTTTTATGAAGGGGTATTGTTAGAATTAGGATTGGGGTTAGAGTTAGGGTGAGGTATAGGGGTTAGGTTTAGGGTAAAAGGATAGGATTAGGGTTACGGGTTGGGCTTAGGTTTAGGGTTAAAGTTTACTGCTAGGGTAAGGGATAGGGTTCAGGGTTAGCTTTAGGGGTTCTGGTTAGGGTTAGGTGTTAGGTTAGTGTCAGGGTTAGGTCTAGTCGTGAGGGTAAGGTTTAGGGTTAGCTTTAAGAGCTAGGGTTAGGTTTAATGGTTAGGATTAGGATTAGGGTTAAGGGTTAGGGTAAGGCTTAGGGGTTAGGGTGAAGGGTTAGGGTCAAGGGTTAGGGTTTTTGTTAGGCATAGCGTTGGGGTTAGAAGTAAGGGTTACTGTCAGTGTCAGGGTTGTAGGTAGGGTTACGGTTAGGGTTAGCGGTTTGGAGTTAGGGTTAGGGATTAGGTGTCACAGTGATGACTAGGAGATAGGGTTAGAATTATGGGATAGCGGTTGTTCTCAGGAAATGGGTTATGCATTAACGTTAGGATAAGAGGTTAAAGTTAGGCGCACGGTGAGGTTTACGTGTTAAGGGGAGAAATAGGAACAGGGTTGGGTGTTATGTTCAGGGTTAGGGTTATCTGTTAAAGGTATTGTTTATGCTTAGCGCACGGGCCCTGTCTGCATTGGGCGGGCGGGGGGAGTTTAGGGGGCTGGGATTGTACCCGGGAACCCACTCTATCATACTCTGTGTATGGGCCCGTGGGTTTCATGCAGGACGCAGTGGTAGAGCCTCCTTTCACGCATGGCATGGGAGGATTGCAGGCTTTCTAAACTCTAAGAAAGCAAGAAGTCTGAGAATTAGATTTAGGGTTAGGATTCTGGTTAGGGTTAAGGATGAAGTTTAGTGTTAGGGTGAGGGCTTAGGGTTAGGGCTTAGGGTTAGGGTTAAAGGTTAGTCTTAGGTTTAACGGTTACACTTTGGTTTAGGGTTGAGGTTTACGGTTAGGGATAAGATGAGGGGTTAGGGTTTGGTACACGGTTAGGGTTAAGTGTTACGTTTAGGGTTGAAGATTAGGATTAGAGTTAGGATTAAAGGTTAGCGTTAGAGTTAACTCTTAGAGTTAAGGTTAAAAGTTAGGGTTTAGAGTTAGGTTTAGGGTTAGGGTTAGTTTTAGGGTTAGAGTTATGTGCTATGGTTTGTGTTAGAGGTTAGGGTTAGGTTTACTGGTCATGGTTAGGGTTACGTTTAGGGGGTAGCATTAGGGTTAGGCTTATGGTTAGGGTTAGGGGATAGGATTAGGGATAAGTGTTGGGCTTAGGGTTAGGGTTTAGTGTTAGGGTTAGCATTAAGGATTAGGGTTAGGGTCAGGGTTAAATGCTTGGGTGCGGGTAATGGTTAGGGTCAGGGTTAAGGTTCACGGATAGGGTTAGTGTTAAGGGTTACGGGTAGGTTTAGGGTTCAGGGTTAGAGTTAGCATTAGGGCTTAAGGTTAGGATTAGGCAGTAGGTTAGACTTAGGGTTAGATCTAGGCCTTAGGGTAAGGGCTAGCGTTAGGGTTAAGAGATAGGGTTAGGTTTAATGCTTAGGATTAGGGTTAGGGTTTGGGGTTAAAGTAAGTGTTAGGGGTTAGGTTTAAGGATCAAAGGTTAGGGTTATTTTTAGCTGTAGTGTTAGGGTTAGGGATAAGGGATCCCATTAGCATTAAGGGTCTTCCTTACTGTAGGGTTAAGGGTTAGGCTTAGAGTTAAAGGTTAAGGTTAGGGTCAGTATTAAGATTTAGGGTGAGGGTTAACGGTTAGGGTAAAGGTTAAGCGTTAGGGTTAGGGATTAGTGATTAGGGATTTTGGTTAGTGTTAGGGTTAGCGGTTAGGAGTTAGTGTTTTATGAAGGGGTATGGTTAGAATTAGGATTGGGGTTAGAGTTAGGGTGAGGTATAGGGGTTAGGTTTAGGGGTTAGTTTTAGGGTAAAAGGATAGGATTAGGGTTACGGGTTGGGCTTAGGTTTAGGGTTAAAGTTTACTGCTAGGGTTAGGGATAGGGTTCAGGGTTAGCTTTAGGGGTTCTGGTTAGGGTTAGGTGTTAGGTTAGTGTCAGGATTAGGTCTAGTCGTGAGGGTAAGGTTTAGGGTTAGCTTTAAGAGCTAGGGTTAGGTTTAATGGTTAGGATTAGGATTAGGGTTAAGGGTTAGGGTAAGGCTTAGGGGTTAGGGTGAAGGGTTAGGGACAAGGGTTACAGTTTTTGTTAGGCATAGCGTTGGGGTTAGAAGTAAGGGTTACTGTCAGTGTTAGGGTTGTAGGTAGGGTTACGGTTAGGGTTAGCGGTTTAGAATTAGGGTTAGAGATTAGGTGTCACAGTGATGACTAGGAGATAGGGTTAGAATTATGGGATAGGGGTTGTTCTCAGGAAATGGGTTATGCATTAACGTTAGGATAAGAGGTTAAAGTTAGGCTCACGGTGAGGTTTACGTGTTAAGGGGAGAAATAGGAACAGGGTTGGGTGTTATGTTCAGGGTTAGGGTTATCTGTTAAAGTTATTGTTTATGCTTAGCACACGGGCCCTGTCTGCATTAGGCGGGCGGGGGGAGTTTAGCGGGCTGGGATTGTACCCGGGAAACCACTCTATCATACCCCGGGTATGGGCCCGTGGGTTTCATGCAGGACACAGTGGTAGAGCCTCCTTTCACGCATGGCATGGGAGGATTGCAGGCTTTCTAAACTCTAAGAAAGCAAGAAGTCTGAGAATTAGATTTAGGGTTAGGATTAGGGTTAGGGTTAAGGATGAAGTTTA
>NW_027183051.1:112500-115000 GCF_041146395.1 Eulemur rufifrons | reverse complement strand
GGGTTAGGGTTAGGGTTAGGGGTTAGGGTAGGGTTAGGGTTAGGGGTTAGGGTTAGGGGTTAGGGTTAGGGGTTAGGGTTAGGGTTAGGGTTTGGGATTAGGGTTAGGGGTTAGGGTTAGGGTTAGGGTTAGTGTCAGGGTTCGGGTTAGGGGTTAGGGTTAGGGTTAGGGTCAGGGTCAGGGGTTAGGGATAGGGTTAGGGGTTAGGGTTAGGGTTAGGAGTTAGGGGTTAGGGTTAGGGTCAGGGTCAGGGTCAGGGGTTAGGGTTAGGGTTAGGGGTTAGGGTTACGGTTAGGGTTTAGGGGTTAGGGTTAGGGGTTAGGGTTAGGGTTAGGGTTAGTTTTAGGGTTAGAGTTATGTGCTATGGTTTGTGTTAGAGGTTAGGGTTAGGTTTACTGGTCACGGTGAGGGTTACGTTTAGGGGTTAGCATTAGGGTTAGGGTTAAGGGATAGGATTAGGTTTAAGTGTTGGCCTTAGGGTTAGGGTTTAGTGTTAGGGTTATCATTAAGGATTAGGGTTAGGGTCAGGATTAAATGCTTGGGTGCGGGTAATGTTTAGGGTCAGGGTTAAGGTTCACGGATAGGGTTAGTGTTAAGGGTTACGGGTAGGTTTAGGGTTCAGGGTTAGAGTTAGCATTAGGACTTAAGTTTAGGATTAGGCGGTAGGTTAGATTTAGGGTTAGATCTAGGCGTTAGGGTAAGGGCTAGGGTTAGGGTTAAGAGATAGGGTTAGGTTTAATGCTTAGGATTAGGGTTAGGGTTTGGGGTTAAAGTAAGTGTTAGGGGTTAGGTTTAAGGATCCAAGTTTAGGGTTATTTTTAGCTGTAGTGTTAGGCGTTAGGGTTAAGGGATCCCATTAGCATTAAGGGTCTTCCTTACTGTAGGGTTAAGGGTTAGGCTTAGAGTAAAAGGTTAAGGTTAGGGTCAGTGTTAAGATTTAGGGTGAGGGTTAACGGTTAGGGTAAAGGTTAAGCGTTAGGGTTAGGGATTAGTGATTAGGATTTTTGGTTAGTGTTAGGGTTAGCGGTTAGGAGTTAGTGTTTTATGAAGGGGTATGGTTAGAATTAGGATTGGGGTTAGTGTTAGGGTGAGGTATAGGGGTTAGGTTTAGGGGTTAGTTTTAGGGTAAAAGGATAGGATTAGGGTTACGGGTTGGGCTTAGGTTTAGGGTTAAAGTTTACTGCTAGGGTTAGGGATAGGGTTCAGGGTTAGCTTTAGGGGTTCTGGTTAGGGTTAGGTGTTAGGTTAGTGTCAGGGTTAGGTCTAGTCGTGAGGGTAAGGTTTAGGGTTAGCTTTAAGAGCTAGGGTTAGGTTTAATGGTTAGGATTAGGATTAGGGTTAAGGGTTAGGGTAAGGCTTAGGGGTTAGTGTGAAGGGTTAGGGTCAAGGGTTAGGGTTTTTGTTAGGCATAGCGTTAGGATTACAAGTAAGGGTTACTGTCAGTGTTAGGGTTGTAGGTAGGGTTACGGTTAGGGTTAGCGGTTTAGAATTAGGGTTAGGGATTAGGTGTCACAGTGATGACTAGGAGATAGGGTTAGAATTATGGGATGGGGTTGTTCTCAGGAAATGGGTTATGCATTAACGTTAGGATAAGAGGTTAAAGTTAGGCGCACGGTGAGGTTTACGCGTTAAGGGGAGAAATAGGAACAGGGTTGGGTGTTATGTTCAGGGTTAGGGTTATCTGTTAAAGGTATTGTTTATGCTTAGCGCACGGGCCCTGTCTGCATTAGGCGGGCGGGGGGAGTTTAGGGGGCTGGGATTGTACCCGGGAACCCACTCTATCATACTCTGGGTAGGGGCCCGTGGGTTTCATGCAGGACACAGTGGTAGAGCCTCCTTTCACGCATGGCATGGGAGGATTGCAGGCTTTCTAAACACTAAGAAAGCAAGAAGTCTGAGAATTAGATTTAGGGGTAGGATTCTGGTTAGGGTTAAGGATGAAGTTTAGTGTTAGGGTGAGGGCTTAGGGTTAGGGATTAGGGTTAGGGTTAAAGGCTACTCTTAGGTTTAACGGCTACACTTTGGTTTAGGGTTGAGGTTATCGGTTAGGGTTAAGATGAGGGGTTAGGGTTTGGTACAGGGTTAGGGTTAAGTGTTAGGTTTAGGGTTGAAGATTAGGATTAGGGTTAGGATTAAAGGTTAGCGTGAGAGTTAACGCTTAGGGTTAAGGTTAAGAGTTAGGGTTTAGGGTTAGGGTTAGGGTTAGTTTTAGAGTTAGAGATATGTGCTATGGTTTGTGTTAGAGGTTAGGGTTAGGTTTACTGGTCACGGCTAGGGTTAGGTTTAGGGGGTAGCATTACCGTTAGGCTTATGGTTAGGGTTAAGGGATAGGATTAGGGATAAGTGTTGGGCTTAGGGTTAGGGTTGAGTGTTAGGGTTATCATTAAGGATTAGGGTTAGGGTCAGGGTTAAATGCTTGGTTGCGGGTAATGGTTAGGGTCAGGGTTAAGGTTCACGGATAGGGTTAGTGTTAAGGGTTACGGGTAGGTTTAGGGTTCAG
>NW_027183051.1:80000-97500 GCF_041146395.1 Eulemur rufifrons | reverse complement strand
TAGTGTTAGGGTTAGGGATAAGGGATCCCATTAGCATTAAGGGTCTTCCTTACTGTAGGCTTAAGGGTTAGGCTTAGAGTTAAAGGTTAAGGTTATGGTCAGTGTTAAGATTTAGGGTGAGGGTTAACGGTTAGGGTAAAGGTTAAGCGTTAGGGTTAGGGATTAGTGATTAGGGTTTTTGGTTAGTGTTAGGTTAGCGGTTAGTGTTTTATGAAGGGGTATGGTTAGAATTAGGATTGGGGTTAGAGTTAGGGTGAGGTATAGGGGTTAGGTTTAGGGGTTAGTTTTAGGGTAAAAGGATAGGATTAGGGTTACGGGTTGGGCTTAGGTTTAGGGTTAAAGTTTACTGCTAGGGTTAGGGATAGGGTTCAGGCTTAGCTTTAGGGGTTCTGGTGAGGGTTAAGTGTTAGGTTAGTGTCAGGGTTAGGTCTAGTCGTGAGGGTAAGGTTTAGGGTTAGCTTTAAGAGCTAGGGTTAGGTTTAATGGTTAGGATTAGGATTAGGGTTATGGGTTAGGGTAAGTCTTAGGGGTTAGGGTGAAGGGTTAGGGTCAAGGGTTAGGGTTTTTGTTAGGCACAGCGTTGGGGTTAGAAGTAAGGGTTACTGTCAGTGTTAGGGTTGTAGGTAGGGTTACGGTTAGGGTTAGCGGTTTGGAATTAGGGTTAGGGATTAGGTGTCACAGTGATGACTAGGAGATAGGGTTAGAATTATGGGATAGGGGTTGTTCTCAGGAAATGGGTTATGCATTAACGTTAGGATAAGAGGTTAAAGTTAGGCGCACGGTGAAGTTTACGTGTTAAGGGGTGAAATAGGAACAGGGTTGGATGTTATGTTCAGGGTTACGGTTATCTGTTAAAGGTATTGTTTATGCTTAGCGCACGGGCCCTGTCTGCATTAGGCGGGCGGGGGGGAGTTTTGGGGGCTTGGATTGTACCCGGGAACCCACTCTATCATACTCGGGGTATGGGTCCGTGGGTTTCACACAGGACACAGTGGTAGAGCCTCCTTTCACGCATGGCATGGGAGGATTGCAGGCTTTCTAAACTCTAAGAAAGCAAGAAGTCTGAGAATTAGATTTAGGGTTAGGATTATGGTTAGGGTTAAGGATGAAGTTTAGTGTTAGGGTGAGGGCTTAGGGTTAGGGATTAGGGTTAGGGTTAAAGGTTACTCTTAGGTTTAACGGTTACACTTTGGTTTAGGGTTGAGGTTTACGGTTAGGGTTAAAATGAGGGGTTAGGGTTTCGTACAGGGTTCGGGTTAAGTGTAAGATTTAGGGTTGAAGATTAGGATTAGGGTTAGGATTATAGGATAGCGTGAGAGTTAACGCTTAGGGTTAAGGTTAAGAGTTAGGGTTTAGGGTTAGGTTTAGGGTTAGGGTTAGTTTTAGGGTTAGAGTTATGTGCTATGGTTTGTGTTAGAGGTTAGGGTTAGGTTTACTGGTGACGGTTAGGGTTACGTTTAGGGGTTAGCATTAGGGTTAGGGTTAGGGTTTGGGTTAAGGGATAGGATTACGGTTAAGTGTTGGCCTTAGGGTTAGGGTTTAGTGTTAGGGTTATCATTAAGGACTAGGGGTAGGGTCAGGGTTAAATGCCTGGGTGCGGGTAATGGTTAGGGTCAGGGTTAAGGTTCACGGATAGGGTTAGTGTTAAGGGTTACGGGTAGGTTTAGGGTTCAGGGTTAGAGTTAGCATTAGGGCTTAAGGTTAGGATTAGGCGGTAGGTTAGATTTAGGGTTAGATCTAGGCGTTCGGGTAAGGGCTAGCGTTAGGGTTAAGAGATAGGGTTAGGTTTAATGCTTAGGATTAGGGTTAGGGTTTGGGGTTAAAGTAAGTGTTAGGGGTTAGGTTTAAGGATGAAAGGTTACTGTTATTTTTAGCTGTAGTGTTAGGGTTACGGAAAAGGGATCCCATTAGCATTAAGGGTCTTCCTTACTGTAGGGTTAAGGGTTAGGCTTAGAGTTAAAGGTTAAGGTTAGGGTCAGTGTTAAGATTTAGGGTGAGGGTTAACGGTTAGGGTAAAGGTTAAGCGTTAGGGTTAGGGATTAGTGATTAGGGTTTTTGGTTAGTGTTAGGGTTAGCGGTTAGGAGTTAGTGTTTTATGAAGGGGTATGGTTAGAATTAGGATTGGGGTTAGAGTTAGGGTGAGGTATAGGGGTTAGGTTTAGGGGTTAGTTTTAGGGTAAAAGGATAGGATTAGGGTTACGGGTTGGGCTTAGGTTTAGGGTTAAAGTTTACTGCTACGGTTAGGGATAGGGTTCAGGGTTAGCTTTAGGGGTTCTGGTTAGGGTTAGGTGTTAGGTTAGTGTCAGGGTTAGGTCTAGTCGTGAGGGCAAGGTTCAGGGTTATCTTTAAGAGCTAGGGTTAGGTTTAATGGTTAGGATTAGGATTAGGGTTAAGGGTTAGGGTAAGGCTTAGGCGTTAGGGTGCAGGGTTAGGGTTTTTGTTAGGCATAGCGTTGGGGTTAGAAATAAGGGTTACTGTCAGTGTTAGGGTTGTAGGTAGGGTTACGGTTAGGGTTAGCAGTTTAGAATTAGGGTTAGGGATTAGGTGTCACAGTGATGACTAGGAGATAGGGTTAGAATTATGGGATAGGGGTTGTTCTCAGGAAATGGGTTATGCATTAACGTTAGGATAAGGGGTTAAAGTTAGGCGCACGGTGAGGTTTACGTGTTAAGGGGAGAAATAGGAACAGGGTTGGGTGTTATGTTCAGGGTTAGGGTTATCTGTTAAAGGTTTTGTTTATGCTTAGCGCACGGGCCCTGTCTGCATTAGGCAGGCGGGGGGAGTTTAGGGGGCTGGGATTGTACCCGGGAACCCACTCTATCATACTCTGGGTATGGGCCCGTGGGTTTCATGCAGGACACAGTGGTAGAGCCTCCTTTCACGCATGGCATGGGAGGATTGCAGGCTTTCTAAACTCTAAGAAAGCAAGAAGTCTGAGAATTAGATTTAGGGTTAAGATTATGGTTAGGGTTAAGGATGAAGTTTAGTGTTAAGGTGAGGGCTTAGGGTTAGGGCTTAGGGTTAGGGTTAAAGGTTACTCTTAGGTTTAACGGTTACACTTTGGTTTAGGGTTGAGGTTTACGGTTAGGGTTAAGATGAGGGGTTAGGGTTTGGTACAGGGTTAGGGATAAGTGTTAGGTTTAGGGTTGAAGATTAGGATTAGGGTTAGGATTAAAGGTTAGCGTGAGAGTTAACGCTTAGGGTTAAGGTTAAGAGTTAGGGGTTAGGGTTAGGTTTAGGGTTCGTTTTAGGGTTAGAGTTATGTGCTATGGTTTGTGTTAGAGGTTAGTGTTAGGTTTACTGGTCACGGTGAGGGTTACGTTTAGGGGTTAGCATTAGGGTTAGGGTTAAGGGATAGGATTAGGGTTAAGTGTTGGGCGTAGGGTGAGGGTTTAGTGTTAGGGTTATCATTAAGGATTAGGGGTAGGGTCAGGGTTAAATGCTTGGGTGCGGGTAATGGTTAGGGTCAGGGTTAAGGTTCACGGATAGGGTTAGTGTTAAGAGTTACGGGTAGGTTTAGGGTTCAGGTTTAGAGTTAGCATTAGGGCTTAAGGTTAGGATTAGGCGGTAGGTTCGATTTAGGGTTAGATCTAGGCGTTCGGGTAAGGGCTAGCGTTAGGGTTAAGAGATAGGGTTAGGTTTAATGCTTAGGATTAGGGTTAGGGTTTGGGGTTAAAGTAAGTGTTAGGGGTTAGGTTTAAGGATCCAAGGTTACGGATATTTTTAGCTGTAGTGTTAGGGTTAGGGATAAGGGATCCCATTAGCATTAAGGGTCTTCCTTACTGTAGGGTTAAGGGTTAGGCTTAGAGTTAAAGGTTAAGGTTAGGGTCAGTGTTAAGATTTAGGGTGAGGGTTAACGGTTAGGGTAAAGGTTAAGCGTTAGGGTTAGGGATTAGTGATTAGGGTTTTTGGTTAGTGTTAGGGTTAGCGGTTAGGAGTTAGTGTTTTATGAAGGGGTATGGTTAGAATTAGGATTGGGGTTAGAGTTAGGGTGAGGTATAGGGGTTAGGTTTAGGGGTTAGTTTTAGGGTAAAAGGATAGGATTAGGGTTACGGGTTGGGCTTAGGTTTAGGGTTAAAGTTTACTGCTAGGGTTAGGGATAGGGTTCAGGGTTAGCTTTAGGGGTTCTGGTTAGGGTTAGGTGTTAGGTTAGTGTCAGGGTTAGGTCTAGTCGTGAGGGTAAGGTTTAGGGTTAGTTTAAGAACTAGGGTTAGGTTTAATGGTTAGGATTAGGATTAGGGTTAAGGGTTAGGGTAAGGCTTAGGGGTGAGGGTGAAGGGTTAGGGTAAAGGGTTAGGGTTTTTGTTAGGCATAGCGTTGGGGTTAGAAGTAAGGGTTACTGTCAGTGTTAGGGTTGTAGGTAGGGTTACGGTTAGGGTTAGCGGTTTAGAATTAGGGTTAGGGATTAGGTGTCACAGTGATGACTAGGAGATAGGGTTAGAATTATAGGATAGGAGTTGTTCTCAGGAAATGGGTTATGCATTAACGTTAGGATAAGAGGTTAAAGTTAGGCGCACGGTGAGGTTTACGTGTTAAGGGGAGAAATAGGAACAGGGTTGGGTGTTATGTTCAGGGTTAGGGTTATCTGTTAAAGGTATTGTTTATGCTTAGCGCACGGGCCCTGTCTGCATTGGGCGGGCGGGGGGAGTTTAGGGGGCTGGGATTGTACCCGGGAACCCACTCTATCATACTCTGGGTATGGGCCCGTGGGTTTCATGCAGGACACAGTGGTAGAGCCTCCTTTCACGCATGGCATGGGAGGATTGCAGGCTTTCTAAACTCTAAGAAAGCAAGAAGTCTGAGAATTAGATTTAGGTTTAGGATTATGGTTAGGGTTAAGGATGAAGTTTAGTGTTAGGGTAAGGGCTTAGGGTTAGGGCTTAGGGTTAGGGTTAAAGGTTACTCTTAGGTTTAACGGTTATACTTTTTTTTAGGGTTGAGGTTTACGGTTAGGGTTAAGATGAGGGGTTAGGGTTTGGTACAGTGTTAGGGTTAAGTGTTAGGTTTAGGGTTGAAGATTAGGATTAGGGTTAGGATTAAATGTTAGCGTGAGAGTTAACGCTTAGGGTTAAGCTTAAGAGTTAGGGGTTAGGGTTAGGTTTAGGGTTCGTTTTAGGGTTAGAGTTATGTGCTATGGTTTGTGTTAGAGGTTAGGGTTAGGTTTACTGGTCACGGTGAGGGTTACGTTTAGGGGTTAGCATTAGGGTTAGGGTTAAGGGACAGGATTAGGGTTAAGTGTTGGGAGTAGGTTGAGGGTTTAGTGTTAGGGTTATCATTAAGGATTAGGGGTAGGGTCAGGGTTAAATGCTTGGGTGAGGGTAATGGTTAGGGTCAGGGTTAAGGTTCACGGATAGGGTTAGTCTTAAGTGTTACGGGTAGGTTTAGGGTTCAGGGTTAGAGTTAGCATTAGGGCTTAAGGTTAGGATTAGGCGGTAGTTTCGATTTAGGGTTAGATCTACGCGTTTGGGTAAGGGCTAGCGTTAGGGTTCAGAGATAGGGTTAGGTTTAATGCTTAGGATTAGGGTTAGGGTTTGGGGTTAAAGTAAGTGTTAGGGGTTAGGTTTAAGGATCAAAGGTTAGGGTTATTTTTAGCTGTAGTGTTAGGGTTAGGGATAAGGGATCCCATTAGCATTAAGGGTCTTCCTTACTGTAGGGTTAAGGGTTAGGCTTAGAGTTAAAGTTTAAGGTTAGGGTCAGTGTTAAGATTTAGGGTGAGGGTTAACGGTTAGGGTAAAGGTTAATCGTTAGGGTTAGGGATTAGTGATTAGGGTTTTTGGTTAGTGTTAGGGTTAGCGGTTAGGAGTTAGTGTTTTATGAAGGGGTATGGTTAGAATTAGGATTGGGGTTAGAGTTAGGGTGAGGTATAGGGGTTAGGTTTAGGGGTTAGTTTTAGGGTAAAAGGATAGGATTAGGGTTACGGGTTGGGCTTAGGTTTAGGGTTAAAGTTTACTGCTAGGGTTAGGGATAGGGTTCAGGCTTAGCTTTAGGGGTTCTGGTTAGGGTTAGGTGTTAGGTTAGTGTCAGGGTTAGGTCTAGTCGTGAGGGTAAGGTTTAGGGTTAGCTTTAAGAGCTAGGGTTAGGTTTAATGGTTAGGATTAGGATTAGGGTTAAGGGTTAGGGTAAGGCTTAGGGGTTAGGGTGAAGGGTTAGGGTCAAGGGTTACGGTTTTTGTTAGGCATAGCGTTGGGGTTAGAAATAAGGATTACTGTCAGTGTTAGGGTTGTAGGTAGGGTTACGGTTAGGGTTAGCGGTTTAGAATTAGGGTTAGGGATTAGGTGTCACAGTGATGACTAGGAGATTGGGTTAGAATTATGGGATAGGGGTTGTTCTCAGGAAATGGGTTATGCATTAACGTTAGGATAAGAGGTTAAAGTTAGGCGCACGGGGAGGTTTACGTGTTAAGGGGAGAAATAGGAACAGGGTTGGGTGTTATGTTCAGGGTTAGGGTTATCTGTTAAAGGTATTGTTTATGCTTAGCGCACGGGCCCTGTCTGCATTAGGCGGGCGGGGGGAGTTTAGGGGGCTGGGATTGTACCCGGGAACCCACTCTATCATACTCTGTGTATGGGCCCGTGGGTTTCATGCAGGACACAGTGGTAGAGCCTCCTTTCACCCATGGCATGGGAGGATGGCAGGCTTTCTAAACTCTAAGAAAGCAAGAAGTGTGAGAATGAGATTCAGGGTTCGATTATGGTTAGGGTTAAGAATGAAGTTTAGTGTTAGGGTGAGGGCTTAGGCTTAGGTATTAGGGTTAGGGTTAAAGGTTACTCTTAGGTTTAACGGTTACACTTTGGTTTAGGGTTGAGGTTTACGATTAGGGTTAAGATGAGGGGTTAGGTTATGGTACAGAGTTAGGGTTAAGTGTTAGGTTTAGGGTTGAAGATTAGGATTAGGTTTAGGATTAAAGGTTAGCGTGAGAGTTAACGCTTAGGGTTAAGGTTAAGGGTTAGGGTTTAGGGTTAGGGTTAGGGATAGGGTTAGTTTTAGTTAGTTTAGTGCTATGGTTTGTGTTAGTGGTTAGGGTTAGGTTTACTGGTCACGGTTAGGGTTACGTTTAGGGGTTAGCATTAGGGTTAGGGTTAAGGGATAGGATTAGGGATAAGTGTTGGGCTTAGGGTTAGGGTTTAGTGTTAGGGTTATCATTAAGGATTAGGGGTAGGGTCAGGGTTAAATGCTTGGGTGCGGGTAATGGTTAGGGTCAGGGTTAAGGTTGACGGATAGGGTTAGTGTTAAGGGTTACGGGTAGGTTTAGGGTTCAGGGTTAGAGTTAGCATTAGGGCTTAAGGTTAGGATTAGGCGGTAGGTTCGATTTAGGGTTAGATCTAGGCGTTAGGGTAAGGGCTAGCGTTAGGGTTAAGAGATAGGGTTAGGTATAATGCTTAGGATTAGGGTTAGGGTTTGGGGTTAAAGTAAGTGTTAGGGGTTAGGTTTAAGGATCTAAGGTTAGGGTTATTTTTAGCTGTAGTGTTAGGGTTAGGGATAAGGGATCCCATTAGCATTAAGGGTCTTCCTTACTGTAGGGTTAAAAGTTAGGCTTAGAGTTAAAGGTTAAGGTTAGGGTCAGTGTTAAGATTTGGGGTGAGGGTTAACGGTTACGGTAAAGGTTAAGCGTTAGGGTTAGGGATTAGTGATTAGGGTTTTTGGTTAGTGTTAGGGTTAGCGGTTAGGAGTTAGTGTTTTATGAAGGGGTATGGTTAGAATTAGGATTGGGGTTAGAGTTAGGGTGAGGTATAGGGGTTAGGTTTAGGGTAAAAGGATAGGATTAGGGTTACGGGTTGGGCTTAGGTTTAGGGTTAAAGTTTACTGCTAGGGTTAGGGATAGGGTTCAGGGTTAGCTTTAGGGTTTCTGGTGAGGGTTAAGTGTTAGGTTAGTGTGAGGGTTAGGTCTAGTCGTGAGGGTAAGGTTTAGGGTTAGCTTTAAGAGCTAGGGTTAGGTTTAATGGTTAGGATTAGGATTAGGGTTAAGGGTTAGGGTAAGTCTTAGGGGTTAGGGTGAAGGGTTAGGGTCAAGGGTTAGGGTTTTTGTTAGGCATAGCGTTGGGGTTAGAAGTAAGGGTTACTGTCAGTGTTAGGGTTGTAGGTAGGGTTACGGTTAGGGTTAGCAGTTTAGAATTAGGGTTAGGGATTAGGTGTCACAGTGATCACTAGGAGATAGGGTTAGAATTATGGGATAGGGGTTGTTCTCAGGAAATGCGTTATGCATTAACGTTAGGATAAGAGGTTAAAGTTATGCGCACGGTGAGGTTTACGTGTTAAGGGGAGAAATAAGAACAGGGTTGGGTGTTATATTCAGGGTTAGGGTTATCTGTTAAAGGTATTGTTTATGCTTAGCGCACGGGCCCTGTCTGCATTAGGCGGGCGGGGGGAGTTTAGGGGGCTGGGATTGTACCCGGGAACCCACTCTATCATACTCTGGGTATGGGCCCGTGGGTTTCATGCAGGACACAGTGGTAGAGCCTCCTTTCACGCATGGCATGGGAGGATTGCAGGCTTTCTAAACTCTAAGAAAGCAAGAAGTCTGAGAATTAGATTTAGGGTTAGGATTATGGTTAGGGTTAAGGATGAAGTTTAGTG
Source organism: Eulemur rufifrons (assembly GCF_041146395.1). Taxonomy (NCBI): domain Eukaryota; kingdom Metazoa; phylum Chordata; class Mammalia; order Primates; family Lemuridae; genus Eulemur; species Eulemur rufifrons. The sequence continues at coordinate 88,926 of NW_027183051.1, read as the reverse complement.
TTAGGGTGAGGGCTTAGGGTTAGGGATTAGGGTTAGGGTTAAAGGTTACTCTTAGGTTTAACGGTTACACTTTGGTTTAGGGTTGAGGTTTACGGTTAGGGTTAAGATGAGGGGTTAGGGTTTGGTACAGGGTTAGGGTTAAGTGTTAGGTTTAGGGTTGAAGATTAGGATTAGGGTTAGGATTAAAGGTTAGCGTGAGAGTTAACGCTTAGGGTTAAGGTTAAGAGTTAGGGTTTAGAGTTAGGGTTAGTTTTAGGGTTAGAGTTATGTGCTACGCTTTGTGTTAGAGGTTAGGGTTAGGTTTACTGGTCACGGTTAGGGTTACGTTTAGGGGGTAGCATTAGGGTTAGGGTTAGGGTTAAGGGATAGGATTAGGGATAAGTGTTGGGCTTAGGGTTAGGGTTTAGTGTTAGGGTTAGCATTAAGGATTAGGGTTAGGGTCTGGGTTAAATGCTTGGGTGCGGGTAATGGTTAGGGTCAGGGTTAAGGTTCACGGATAGGGTTAGTGTTAAGGGTTACGGGTAGGTTTAGGGTTCAGGGTTAGAGTTAGCATTAGGGCTTAAGGTTAGGATTAGGCGGTAGGTTAGACTTAAGGTTAGATCTAGGCCTTAGGGTAAGGGCTAGCGTTAGGGTTAAGAGATAGGGTTAGGTTTAATGCTTAGGATTAGGGTTAGGGTTTGGGGTTAAAGTAAGTGTTAGGGGTTAGGTTTCAGGATCAAAGGTTAGGGTTATTTTTAGCTGTAGTGTTAGGGTTAGGGATAAGGGATCCCATTAGCATTAAGGGTCTTCCTTACTGTAGGGTTAAGGGTTAGGCTTAGAGTTAAAGGTTAAGGTTAGGGTCAGTGATAAGATTTAGGGTGAGGGTTAACGGTTAGGGTAAAGGTTAAGCGTTAGGGTTAGGGATTAGTGATTAGGGTTTTTGGTTAGTGTTAGGGTTAGCGGTTAGGAGTTAGTGTTTTATGAAGGGGTATGTTTAGAATTAGGATTGGGGTTAGAGTTAGGGTGAGGTATACGGGTTAGGTTTAGGGGTTTGTTTTAGGGTAAAAGGATAGGATTAGGGTTTCGGGTTGGGCTTAGTTTTAGGGTTAAAGTTACTGCTAGGGTTAGCGATAGGGTTCAGGGTTAGCATTAGGGGTTCTGGTTAGGGTTAGGTGTTAGGTTAGTGTCAGGGTTAGGTCTAGTCGTGAGGGTAAGGTTTAGGGTTAGCTTTAAGAGCTAGGGTTAGGTTTAATGCTTAGGATTAGGATTAGGGTAAGTCTTAGGGGTTAGGGTGAAGGGTTAGAGTCAAGGGTTAGGGTTTTTGTTAGGCATAGCGTTGGGGTTAGATGTAAGGGTTACTGTCGGTGTTAGGGTTGTAGGTAGGGTTACGGTTAGGGTTAGCGGTTTGGAATTAGGGTTAGGGATTAGGTGTCACAGTGATGACTAGGAGTTAGGGTTAGTATTATGGGATAGGGGTTGTTCTCAGGAAATGGGTTATGCATTAACGTTAGGATAAGAGGTTAAAGGTAGGCGCACGGTGAGGTTTACGTGTTAAGGGGAGAAATAGGAACAGGGTTGGGTGTTATGTTCAGGGTTAGGGTTATCTGTTAAAGGTATTGTTTATGCTTAGCGCACGGGCCCTGTCTGCATTGGGCGGACGGGGGGAGTTTAGGGGGCTGGGATTGTACCCGGGAACCCACTCTATCATACTCTGGGTATGGGCCCGTGGGTTTCATGCAGGACGCAGTGGTAGAGCCTCCTTTCATGCATGGCATGGGAGGATTGCAGGCTTTCTAAACTCTAAGAAAGCAAGAAGTCTGAGAATTAGATTTAGGGTTAGGATTATGGTTAGGGTTAAGGATGAAGTTTAGTGTTAGGGTGAGGGCTTGGGGTTAGGGATTAGGGTTAGGGTTAAAGGTTACTCTTAGGTTTAACGGTTACACTTTGGTTTAGGGTTGAGGTTTACGGTTAGGGTTAAGATGAGGGGTTAGGGTTTGGTACAGGGTTAGGGTTAAGTGTTAGGGTTAGGGTTGAAGATTAGGATTAGGGTTAGGATTAAAGGTTAGCGTGAGAGTTAACGCTTAGGGTTAAGGTTAAGGGTTAGGGTACAGGGTTAGGGTTAGTGTCAGTTTTAGAGTTAGAGTTATGTGCTAGGGTTTGTGTTGGAGGTTAGGGTTAGGTTTACTGGTCACGGCTAGGGTTAGGTTTAGGGGGTAGCATTAGGGTTAGGCTTATGGTTAGGGTTAAGGTACAGGATTAGGGATAAGTGTTGGGCTTAGGGTTAGGGTTTAGTGTTAGGGTTATCATTAAGGATTAGGGGTAGGGTCAGGGTTAAATGCTTGGGTGTGGGTAATGGTTAGGGTCAGGGTTAAGGTTCACGGATAGGGTTAGTGTTAAGGGTTACGGGTAGGTTTAGGGTTCAGGGTTAGAGTTAGCATTAGGGCTTAAGGTTAGGATTAGGCGGTAGTTTCGATTTAGGGTTAGATCTACGCGTTTGGGTAAGGGCTAGCGTTAGGGTTAAGAGATAGGGTTAGGTTTAATGCTTAGGATTAGGGTTAGGGTTTGGGGTTAAAGTAAGTGTTAGGGGTTAGGTTTCAGGATCAAAGGTTAGGGTTATTTTTAGCTGTAGTGTTAGGGTTAGGGATAAGGGATACCATTAGCATTAAGGGTCTTCCTTACTGTAGGGTTAAGGGTTAGGCTTAGAGTTAAAGGTTAAGGTTAGGGTCAGTGTTAAGATTTAGAGTGAGGGTTAACGGTTAGGGTAAAGGTTAAGCGTTAGGGTTAGGGATTAGTGATTAGGGATTTTGGTTAGTGTTAGGGTTAGCGGTTAGGAGTTAGTGTTTTATGAAGGGGTACGGTTAGAATTATGATTGGGGTTAGAGTTAGGGTGAGGTATAGGGGTTAGGTTTAGGGGTTAGTTTTAGGGTAAAAGGATAGGATTAGGGTTACGGGTTGGGCTTAGGTTTAGGGTTAAAGTTTACTGCTAGGGTTAGGGATAGGGTTCAGGGTTAGCTTTAGGGGTTCTGGTTAGGGTTAGGTGTTAGGTTAGTGTCAGGATTAGGTCCAGTCCTGAGGGTAAGGTTTAGGGTTAGCTTTAAGAGCTAGGGTTAGGTTTAATGGTTAGGATTAGGATTAGGGTTAAGGGTTAGGGTAAGGCTTAGGGGTTAGGGTGAAGGGATAGGGTCAAGGGTTAGGGTTTTTGTTAGGCATAGCGTTGGGGTTAGAAGTAAGGGTTACTGTCGGTGTTAGGGTTGTAGGTAGGGTTACGGTTAGGGTTAGTGGTTTGGAATTAGGGTTAGGGATTAGGTGTCACAGTGATGACTAGGAGATAGGGTTAGAATTATGGGATAGGGGTTGTTCTCAGGAAATGGGTTATGCATTAACGTTAGGATAAGAGGTTAAAGTTAGGCGCACGGTGAGGTTTACGTGTTAAGGGGAGAAATAGGAACAGGGTTGGGTGTTATGTTCAGGGTTAGGGTTATCTGTTAAAGGTATTGTTTATGCTTAGCGCACGGGCCCTGTCTGCATTGGGCGGACGGGGGGAGTTTAGGGGGCTGGGATTGTACCCGGGAACCCACTCTATCATACCCTGGGTATGGGCCCGTGGGTTTCATGCAGGACACAGTGGTAGAGCCTCCTTTCACGCATGGCATGGGAGGATTGCAGGCTTTCTAAACTCTAAGAAAGCAAGAAGTCTGAGAATTAGATTTAGGGTTAGGATTATGGTTAGGGTTAAGGATGAAGTTTAGTGTTAGGGTGAGGGCTTAGGGTTAGGGATTAGGGTTAGGGTTAAAGGTTACTCTTAGGTTTAACGGTTACACTTTGGTTTAGGGTTGAGGTTTACGGTTAGGGTTAAGATGAGGGGTTAGGGTTTGGTACAGGGTTAGGGTTAAGTGTTAGGTTTAGGGTTGAAGATTAGGATTAGGGTTAGGATTAAAGGTTAGCGTGAGAGTTAACGCTTAGGGTTAAGGTTAAGGGTTAGGGTTTAGGGTTAGGGTTAGGGTTAGTTTTAGAGTTAGAGTTATGTGCTATGGTTTGTGTTAGAGGTTAGGGTTAGGTTTACTGGTCACGGCTAGGGTTAGGTTTAGGGGGTAGCATTAGGGTTAGGCTTATGGTTAGGGTTAAGGGATAGGATTAGGGATAAGTGTTGGGCTTAGGGTTAGGGTTTAGTGTTAGGGTTAGCATTAAGGATTAGGGTTAGGGTCTGGGTTAAATGCTTGGGTGCGGGTAATGGTTAGGGTCAGGGTTAAGGTTCACGGATAGGGTTAGTGTTAAGGGTTACGGGTAGGTTTAGGGTTCAGGGTTAGAGTTAGCATTAGGGCTTAAGGTTAGGATTAGGCGGTAGGTTAGACTTAAGGTTAGATCTAGGCCTTAGGGTAAGGGCTAGCGTTAGGGTTAAGAGATAGGGTTAGGTTTAATGCTTAGGATTAGGGTTAGGGTTTGGGGTTAAAGTAAGTGTTAGTGGTTAGGTTTCAGGATCAAAGGTTAGGGTTATTTTTAGCTGTAGTGTTAGGGTTAGGGATAAGGGATCCCATTAGCATTAAGGGTCTTCCTTACTGTAGGGTTAAGGGTTAGGCTTAGAGTTAAAGGTTAAGGTTAGGGTCAGTGATAAGATTTAGGGTGAGGGTTAACGGTTAGGGTAAAGGTTAAGCGTTAGGGTTAGGGATTAGTGATTAGGGTTTTTGGTTAGTGTTAGGGTTAGCGGTTAGGAGTTAGTGTTTTATGAAGGGGTATGTTTAGAATTAGGATTGGGGTTAGAGTTAGGGTGAGGTATACGGGTTAGGTTTAGGGGTTTGTTTTAGGGTAAAAGGATAGGATTAGGGTTTCGGGTTGGGCTTAGTTTTAGGGTTAAAGTTACTGCTAGGGTTAGCGATAGGGTTCAGGGTTAGCATTAGGGGTTCTGGTTAGGGTTAGGTGTTAGGTTAGTGTCAGGGTTAGGTCTAGTCGTGAGGGTAAGGTTTAGGGTTAGCTTTAAGAGCTAGGGTTAGGTTTAATGCTTAGGATTAGGATTAGGGTAAGTCTTAGGGGTTAGGGTGAAGGGTTAGAGTCAAGGGTTAGGGTTTTTGTTAGGCATAGCGTTGGGGTTAGATGTAAGGGTTACTGTCGGTGTTAGGGTTGTAGGTAGGGTTACGGTTAGGGTTAGCGGTTTGGAATTAGGGTTAGGGATTAGGTGTCACAGTGATGACTAGGAGTTAGGGTTAGTATTATGGGATAGGGGTTGTTCTCAGGAAATGGGTTATGCATTAACGTTAGGATAAGAGGTTAAAGTTAGGCGCACGGTGAGGTTTACGTGTTAAGGGGAGAAATAGGAACAGGGTTGGGTGTTATGTTCAGGGTTAGGGTTATCTGTTAAAGGTATTGTTTATGCTTAGCGCACGGGCCCTGTCTGCATTGGGCGGACGGGGGGAGTTTAGGGGGCTGGGATTGTACCCGGGAACCCACTCTATCATACTCTGGGTATGGGCCCGTGGGTTTCATGCAGGACGCAGTGGTAGAGCCTCCTTTCATGCATGGCATGGGAGGATTGCAGGCTTTCTAAACTCTAAGAAAGCAAGAAGTTTGAGAATTAGATTTAGGGTTAGGATTATGGTTAGGGTTAAGGATGAAGTTTAGTGTTAGGGTGAGGGCTTAGGGTTAGGGATTAGGGTTAGGGTTAAAGGTTACTCTTAGGTTTAACGGTTACACTTTGGTTTAGGGTTGAGGTTTACGGTTAGGGTTAAGATGAGGGGTTAGGGTTTGGTACAGGGTTAGGGTTAAGTGTTAGGGTTAGGGTTGAAGATTAGGATTAGGGTTAGGATTAAAGGTTAGCGTGAGAGTTAACGCTTAGGGTTAAGGTTAAGGGTTAGGGTACAGGGTTAGGGTTAGTGTCAGTTTTAGAGTTAGAGTTATGTGCTAGGGTTTGTGTTGGAGGTTAGGGTTAGGTTTACTGGTCACGGCTAGGGTTAGGTTTAGGGGGTAGCATTAGGGTTAGGCTTATGGTTAGGGTTAAGGTACAGGATTAGGGATAAGTGTTGGGCTTAGGGTTAGGGTTTAGTGTTAGGGTTATCATTAAGGATTAGGGGTAGGGTCAGGGTTAAATGCTTGGGTGTGGGTAATGGTTAGGGTCAGGGTTAAGGTTCACGGATAGGGTTAGTGTTAAGGGTTACGGGTAGGTTTAGGGTTCAGGGTTAGAGTTAGCATTAGGGCTTAAGGTTAGGATTAGGCGGTAGTTTCGATTTAGGGTTAGATCTACGCGTTTGGGTAAGGGCTAGCGTTAGGGTTAAGAGATAGGGTTAGGTTTAATGCTTAGGATTAGGGTTAGGGTTTGGGGTTAAAGTAAGTGTTAGGGGTTAGGTTTCAGGATCAAAGGTTAGGGTTATTTTTAGCTGTAGTGTTAGGGTTAGGGATAAGGGATACCATTAGCATTAAGGGTCTTCCTTACTGTAGGGTTAAGGGTTAGCCTTAGAGTTAAAGGTTAAGGTTAGGGTCAGTGTTAAGATTTAGAGTGAGGGTTAACGGTTAGGGTAAAGGTTAAGCGTTAGGGTTAGGGATTAGTGATTAGGGTTTTTGGTTAGTGTTAGGGTTAGCGGTTAGGAGTTAGTGTTTTATGAAGGGGTACGGTTAGAATTATGATTGGGGTTAGAGTTAGGGTGAGGTATAGGGGTTAGGTTTAGGGGTTAGTTTTAGGGTAAAAGGATAGGATTAGGGTTACGGGTTGGGCTTAGGTTTAGGGTTAAAGTTTACTGCTAGGGTTAGGGATAGGGTTCAGGGTTAGCTTTAGGGGTTCTGGTTAGGGTTAGGTGTTAGGTTAGTGTCAGGATTAGGTCCAGTCCTGAGGGTAAGGTTTAGGGTTAGCTTTAAGAGCTAGGGTTAGGTTTAATGGTTAGGATTAGGATTAGGGTTAAGGGTTAGGGTAAGGCTTAGGGGTTAGGGTGAAGGGATAGGGTCAAGGGTTAGGGTTTTTGTTAGGCATAGCGTTGGGGTTAGAAGTAAGGGTTACTGTCGGTGTTAGGGTTGTAGGTAGGGTTACGGTTAGGGTTAGTGGTTTGGAATTAGGGTTAGGGATTAGGTGTCACAGTGATGACTAGGAGATAGGGTTAGAATTATGGGATAGGGGTTGTTCTCAGGAAATGGGTTATGCATTAACGTTAGGATAAGAGGTTAAAGTTAGGCGCACGGTGAGGTTTACGTGTTAAGGGGAGAAATAGGAACAGGGTTGGGTGTTATGTTCAGGGTTAGGGTTATCTGTTAAAGGTATTGTTTATGCTTAGCGCACGGGCCCTGTCTGCATTGGGCGGACGGGGGGAGTTTAGGGGGCTGGGATTGTACCCGGGAACCCACTCTATCATACCCTGGGTATGGGCCCGTGGGTTTCATGCAGGACACAGTGGTAGAGCCTCCTTTCACGCATGGCATGGGAGGATTGCAGGCTTTCTAAACTCTAAGAAAGCAAGAAGTCTGAGAATTAGATTTAGGGTTAGGATTATGGTTAGGGTTAAGGATGAAGTTTAGTGTTAGGGTGAGGGCTTAGGGTTAGGGATTAGGGTTAGGGTTAAAGGTTACTCTTAGGTTTAACGGTTACACTTTGGTTTAGGGTTGAGGTTTACGGTTAGGGTTAAGATGAGGGGTTAGGGTTTGGTACAGGGTTAGGGTTAAGTGTTAGGTTTAGGGTTGAAGATTAGGATTAGGGTTAGGATTAAAGGTTAGCGTGAGAGTTAACGCTTAGGGTTAAGGTTAAGGGTTAGGGTTTAGGGTTAGGGTTAGGGTTAGTTTTAGAGTTAGAGTTATGTGCTATGGTTTGTGTTAGAGGTTAGGGTTAGGTTTACTGGTCACGGCTAGGGTTAGGTTTAGGGGGTAGCATTAGGGTTAGGCTTATGGTTAGGGTTAAGGGATAGGATTAGGGATAAGTGTTGGGCTTAGGGTTAGGGTTTAGTGTTAGGGTTATCATTAAGGTTTAGGGGTAGGGTCAGGGTTAAATGCTTGGGTGCGGGTAATGGTTAGGGTCAGGGTTAAGGTTCACGGATAGGGTTAGTTTTAAGGGTTACGGGTAGGTTTAGGGTTCAGGGTTAGAGTTAGCATTAGGGCTTAAGGTTAGGATTAGGCGGTAGGTTAGATTTAGGGTTAGATCTAGGCGTTCGGGTAAGGGCTAGCGTTAGGGTTAAGAGATAGGGTTAGGTTTAATGCTTAGGATTAGGGTTAGGGTTTGGGGTTAAAGTAAGTGTTAGGGGTTAGGTTTCAGGATGAAAGGTTACTGTTATTTTTAGCTGTAGTGTTTGGGTTACGGAAAAGGGATCCCATTAGCATTAAGGGTCTTCCTTACTGTAGGGTTAAGGGTTAGGCTTAGAGTTAAAGGTTAAGGTTAGGGTCAGTGTTAAGATTTAGGGTGAGGGTTAACGGTTAGGGTAAAGGTTAAGCGTTAGGGTTAGGGATTAGTGATTAGGGTTTTTGGTTAGTGTTAGGGTTAGCGGTTAGGAGTTAGTGTTTTATGAAGGGGTATGGTTAGAATTAGGATTGGGGTTAGAGTTAGGGTGAGGTATAGGGGTTAGGTTTAGGGGTTAGTTTTAGGGTAAAAGGATAGGATTAGGGTTACGGGTTGGGCTTAGGTTTAGGGTTAAAGTTTACTGCTACGGTTAGGGATAGGGTTCAGGGTTAGCTTTAGGGGTTCTGGTTAGGGTTAGGTGTTAGGTTAGTGTCAGGGTTAGGTCTAGTCGTGAGGGCAAGGTTCAGGGTTATCTTTAAGAGCTAGGGTTAGGTTTAATGGTTAGGATTAGGATTAGGGTTAAGGGTTAGGGTAAGGCTTAGGCGTTAGGGTGCAGGGTTAGGGTTTTTGTTAGGCATAGCGTTGGGGTTAGAAGTAAGGGTTACTGTCAGTGTTAGGGTTGTAGGTAGGGTTACGGTTAGGGTTAGCGGTTTAGAATTAGGGTTAGGGATTAGGTGTCACAGTGATGACTAGGAGATAGGGTTAGAA
>NW_027183051.1:70000-72500 GCF_041146395.1 Eulemur rufifrons | reverse complement strand
GGGTTAGAGTTATGTGCTATGGTTTGTGTTAGCGGTTAAGTTTAGGTTTACTGGTTACGGTTAGGGTTACGTTTAGGTGTTAGCATTAGGGATAGGGTTAGGGTGAAGGGATAGGATTAGGGTTAAGTGTTGGGCTTAGGGTTAGGGTTTAGTGTTAGGGTTAGCATTAAGGATTAGGGTTAGGGTCAGGGTTAAATGCTTGGGTGCGGGTAATGTTTAGCGTCAGGGTTAAGGTTCACGGATAGGGTTAGTGTTAAGGGTTACGGGTAGGTTTAGGGTTCAGGTTTAGAGTTAGCATAAGGGCTTAAGGTTAGGATTAGGCGGTAGGTTCGATTTAGGGTTAGATCTAGGCGTTAGGGTAAGGGCTAGCGTTAGGGTTGAGAGATAGGGTTAGGTTTAATGCTTAGGATTAGGGTTAGGGTTTGGGGTTAAAGTAAGTGTTAGGGGTTAGGTTTAAGGATCCAAGGTTAGGGTTACTTTTAGCTGTAGTGTTAGGGTTAGGGATAAGGGATCCCATTAGCATTAAGGGTCTTCCTTCCTGTAGGGTTAAGGGTTAGGCTTAGAGTTAAAGGTTAAGGTTAGGGTCAGTGTTAAGATTTAGGGTGAGGGTTAACGGTTGGGGTAAACGTTATGCGTTAGGGTTAGGGATTAGTTATTAGGGTTTTTGGTTAGTGTTAGGGTTAGCGGTTAGGAGTTAGTGTTTTATGAAGGGGTATGGTTAGAATTAGGATTGGGGTTAGAGTTAGGGTGAGGTATAGGGGTTAGGTTTAGGGGTTAGTTTTAGGGTAAAAGGATAGGATTAGGGTTACGGGTTGGGCTTAGGTTTAGGGTTAAAGTTTACTGCTAGGGTTAGGGATAGGGTTCAGGGTTATCTTTAGGGGTTCTGGTTAGGGTTAGGTGTTAGGTTAGTGTCAGGGTTAGGTCTAGTCGTGAGGGTAAGGTTTAGGGTTAGCTTTAAGAGCTAGGGTTAGGTTTAATGGTTAGGATTAGGATTAGAGTTAAGGGTTAGGGTAAGCCTTAGGGGTTAGGGTGAAGGGTTAGGGTCAAGGGTTAGAGTTTTTGTTAGGCATAGCATTGGGGTTAGAAGTAAGGGTTACTGTCAGTGTTAGGGTTGTAGGTAGGGTTACGGTTAGGGTTAGCGGTTTAGAATTAGGGTTAGGGATTAGGTGTCACAGTGATGACTAGGAGATAGGGTTAGAATTATGGGATGGGGTTGTTCTCAGGAAATGGGTTATGCATTAACGTTAGGATAAGAGGTTAAAGTTAGGCGCACGGTGAGATTTAAGTGTTAAGGGGAGAAATAGGAACAGGGTTGGGTGTTATATTCAGGGTTAGGGTTATCTGTTAAAGGTATTGTTTATGCTTAGCGCACGGGCCCTGTCTGCATTAGGCGGGCGGGGGGAGTTTAGGGGGCTGGGATTGTACCCGGGAACCCACTCTATCATACTCTGGTTATGGGCCCGTGGGTTTCATGCAGGACACAGTGGTAGAGCCTCCTTTCACGCATGGCATGGGAGGATTGCAGGCTTTCTAAACTCTAAGAAAGCAAGAAGTCTGAGAATTAGATTTAGGGTTAGGATTATGGTTAGGGTTAAGGATGAAGTTTAGTGTTAGAGTGAGGGCTTAGGGTTAGGGATTAGGTTAGGGTTAAAGATTACTCTTAGGTTTAACGGTTACACTTTGGTTTAGGGTTGAGGTTTACGGTTAGGGTTAAGATGAGGGGTTAGGGTTTGGTACAGGGTTAGGGTTAAGTGTTAGGTTTAGGGTTGAAGATTCGGATTAGGGTTACGATTAAAGGTTAGCGTGAGAGTTAACACTTAGGGTTAAGGTTAACAGTTAGGGTTTAGGGTTAGGGTTAGGGATAGGGTTAGTTTCAGTTAGTTTAGTGCTATGGTTTGTGTTAGAGGTTAGGGTTAGGTTTACTGGTCACGGTTAGGGTTACGTTTAGGGGGTAGCATTAGGGTTAGTGTTAGGGTTAAGGGATAGGATTAGGGATAAGTGTTGGGCTTAGGGTTAGGGTTAAGTGTTAGGGTTATCATTAAGGATTAGGGGTAGGGTCAGGGTTAAATGCTTGGGTGTGGGTAATGGTTAGGGTCAGGGTTAAGGTTCACGGATAGGGTTAGTGTTAAGGGTTACGGGTAGGTTTAGGGTTCAGGGTTAGAGTTAGCATTAGGGCTTAAGGTTAGGATTAGGCGGTAGGTTCGATTTAGGGTTAGATCTAGGCGTTAGGGTAAGGGCTAGCGTTAGGGTTAAGAGATAGGGTTAGGTTTAATGCTTAGGATTAGGGTTAGGGTTTGGGGTTAAAGTAAGTGTTAGGGGTTAGGTTTAAGGATCAAAGGTTAGGGTTATTTTTAGCTGTAGTGTTAGGGTTAGGGATAAGGGATCCCATTAGCATTAAGGGTCTTCCTTACTGTAGGGTTAAGGGTTAGGCTTAGAGTTAAAGGTTAAGGTTAGGGTCAGTGTTAAGATTTAGGGTGAGGGTTAACGGTTAGGGTAAAGG
>NW_027183051.1:57500-65000 GCF_041146395.1 Eulemur rufifrons | reverse complement strand
TAGGGTCAGTGTTAAGATTTAGGGTGAGGGTTAACGGTTAGGGTAAAGGTTAAGCGTTAGGGTTAGGGATTAGTGATTAGGGTTTTTGGTTAGTGTTAGGGTTAGCGGTTAGGAGTTAGTGTTTTATGAAGGGGTATGGTTAGAATTAGGATTGGGGTTAGAGTTAGGGTGAGGTATAGGGGTTAGGTTTAGGGGTTAGTTTTAGGGTAAAAGGATAGGATTAGGGTTACGGGTTGGGCTTAGGTTTAGGGTTAAAGTTTACTGCTAGGGTTAGGGATCGGGTTCAGGGTTAGCTTTAGGGGTTCTGGTTAGGGTTAGGTGTTAGGTTAGTGTTACGGTTAGGTCTAGTCGTGAGGGTAAGGTTTAGGGTTAGTTTAAGAACTAGGGTTAGGTTTAGTGGTTAGGATTAGGATTAGGGTTAAGGGTTAGGGTAAGGCTTAGGGGTTAGTGTGAAGGGTTAGGGTAAAGGGTTAGGGTTTTTGTTAGGCATAGCGTTGGGGTTAGAAGTAAGGGTTACTGTCAGTGTTAGGGTTGTAGGTAGGGTTACGGTTAGGGTTAGCGGTTTAGAATTAGGGTTAGGGATTAGGTGTCACAGTGATGACTAGGAGATAGGGTTAGAATTATAGGATAGGAGTTGTTCTCAGGAAATGGGTTATGCATTAACGTTAGGATAAGAGGTTAAAGTTAGGCGCACGGTGAGGTTTACGTGTTAAGGGGAGAAATAGGAACAGGGTTGGGTGTTATGTTCAGGGTTAGGGTTATCTGTTAAAGGTATTGTTTGTGCTTAGCGCACGGGCCCTGTCTGCATTGGGCGGGCGGGGGGAGTTTAGGGGGCTGGGATTGTACCCGGGAACCCACTCTATCATACTCTGGGTATGGGCCCGTGGGTTTCATGCAGGACACAGTGGTAGAGCCTCCTTTCACGCATGGCATGGGAGGATTGCAGGCTTTCTAAACTCTAAGAAAGCAAGAAGTCTGAGAATTAGATTTAGGGTTAGGATTCTGGTTAGGGTTAAGGATGAAGTTTAGTGTTAGGGTGAGGCCTTAGGGTTAGGGCTTAGGGTTAGGGTTAAAGGTTACTCCTAGGTTTAACGGTTACACTTTTTTTTAGGGTTGAGGTTTACGGTTAGGGTTAAGATGAGGGGTTAGGGTTTGGTACAGTGTTAGGGTTAAGTGTTAGGTTTAGGGTTGAAGATTAGGATTAGGGTTAGGATTAAAGGTTAGCGTGAGAGTTAACGCTTAGGGTTAAGCTTAAGAGTTAGGGGTTAGGGTTAGGTTTAGGGTTCGTTTTAGGGTTAGAGTTATGTGCTATGGTTTGTGTTAGAGGTTAGGGTTAGGTTTACTGGTCACGGTGAGGGTTACGTTTAGGGGTTAGCATTAGGGTTAGGGTTAAGGGACAGGATTAGGGTTAAGTGTTGGGAGTAGGTTGAGGGTTTAGTGTTAGGGTTATCATTAAGGATTAGGGGTAGGGTCAGGGTTAAATGCTTGGGTGAGGGTAATGGTTAGGGTCAGGGTTAAGGTTCACGGATAGGGTTAGTGTTAAGGGTTACGGGTAGGTTTAGGGTTCGCGGTTAGAGTTAGCATTAGGGCTTAAGGTTAGGATTAGGCGGTAGTTTCGATTTAGGGTTAGATCTACGCGTTTGGGTAAGGGCTAGCGTTAGGGTTCAGAGATAGGGTTAGGTTTAATGCTTAGGATTAGGGTTAGGGTTTGGGGTTAAAGTAAGTGTTAGGGGTTAGGTTTAAGGATCAAAGGTTAGGGTTATTTTTAGCTGTAGTGTTAGGGTTAGGGATAAGGGATACCATTAGCATTAAGGGTCTTCCTTACTGTAGGGTTAAGGGTTAGGCTTAGAGTTAAAGGTTAAGGTTAGGGTCAGTGTTAAGATTTAGGGTGAGGGTTAACGGTTAGGGTAAAGGTTAATTGTTAGGGTTAGGGATTAGTGATTAGGGTTTTTGGTTAGTGTTAGGGTTAGCGGTTAGGAGTTAGTGTTTTATGAAGGGGTATGGTTAGAATTAGGATTGGGGTTAGAGTTAGGGTGAGGTATAGGGGTTAGGTTTAGGGGTTAGTTTTAGGGTAAAAGGATAGGATTAGGGTTACGGGTTGGGCTTAGGTTTAGGGTTAAAGTTTACTGCTAGGGTTAGGGATAGGGTTCAGGCTTAGCTTTAGGGGTTCTGGTTAGGGTTAGGTGTTAGGTTAGTGTGAGGGTTAGGTCTAGTCGTGAGGGTAAGGTTTAGGGTTAGCTTTAAGAGCTAGGGTTAGGTTTAATGGTTAGGATTAGGATTAGGGTTAAGGGTTAGGGTAAGGCTTAGGGGTTAGGGTGAAGGGTTAGGGTCAAGGGTTAGGGTTTTTGTTAGGCATAGCGTTGGGGTTAGAAGTAAGGGTTACTGTCAGTGTTAGGGTTGTAGGTAGGGTTACGGTTAGGGTTAGCGGTTTAGAATTAGGGTTAGGGATTAGGTGTCACAGTGATGACTAGGAGATAGGGTTAGAATTATGGGATAGGGGTTGTTCTCAGGAAATGGGTTATGCATTAACGTTAGGATAAGAGGTTAAAGTTAGGCGCACGGTGAGGTTTACGTGTTAAGGGGAGAAATAGGAACAGGGTTGGGTGTTATGTTCAGGGTTAGGGTTATCTGTTAAAGGTATTGTTTATGCTTAGCGCACGGGCCCTGTCTGCATTGGGCGGGCGGGGGGAGTTTAGGGGGCTGGGATTGTACCCGGGAACCCACTCTATCATACTCTGTGTATGGGCCCGTGGGTTTCATGCAGGACACAGTGGTAGAGCCTCCTTTCACCCATGGCATGGGAGGATGGCAGGCTTTCTAAACTCTAAGAAAGCAAGAAGTCTGAGAATTAGATTTAGGGCTGGATTATGGTTAGGGTTAAGAATGAAGTTTAGTGTTAGGGTGAGGGCTTAGGCTTAGGTATTAGGGTTAGGGTTAAAGGTTACTCTTAGGTTTAACGGTTACACTTTGGTTTAGGGTTGAGGTTTACGATTAGGGTTAAGATGAGGGGTTAGGTTATGGTACAGGGTTAGGGTTAAGTGTTAGGTTTAGGGTTGAAGATTAGGATTAGGTTTAGGATTAAAGGTTAGCGTGAGAGTTAACGCTTAGGGTTAAGGTTAAGAGTTAGGGTTTAGGGTTAGGGTTAGGGATAGGGTTAGTTTTAGTTAGTTTAGTGCTATGGTTTGTGTTAGAGGTTAGGGTTAGGTTTACTGGTCACGGTTAGGGTTACGTTTAAGGGCTAGCATTAGGGTTAGGGTTAAGGGATAGGATTAGGGATAAGTGTTGGGCTTAGGGTTAGGGTTTAGTGTTAGGGTTATCATTAAGGATTAGGGGTAGGGTCAGGGTTAAATGCTTGGGTGCGGGTAATGGTTAGGGTCAGGGTTAAGGTTGACGGATAGGGTTAGTGTTAAGGGTTACGGGTAGGTTTAGGGTTCAGGGTTAGAGTTAGCATTAGGGCTTAAGGTTAGGATTAGGCGGTAGGTTAGATTTAGGGTTAGATCTAGGCGTTAGGGTAAGGGCTAGCGTTAGGGTTAAGAGATAGGGTTAGGTTTAATGCTCAGGATTAGGGTTAGGGTTTGGGGTTAAAGTAAGTGTTAGGGGTTAGGTTTAAGGATCCAAGGTTAGGGTTATTTTTAGCTGTAGTGTTAGGGTTAGGGATAAGGGATCCCATTAGCATTAAGGGTCTTCCATACTGTAGGGATAAGGGTTAGGCTTAGAGTTAAAGGTTAAGGTTAGGGTCAGTGTTAAGATTTGGGGTGAGGGTTAACGGTTATGGTAAAGGTTAAGCGTTAGGGTTAGGGATTAGTGATTAGGGTTTTTGGTTAGTGTTAGGGTTAGCGGTTAGGAGTTAGTGTTTTATGAAGGGGTATGGTTAGAATTAGGATTGGGGTTAGAGTTAGGGTGAGGTATAGGGGTTAGGTTTAGGGTAAAAGGATAGGATTAGGGTTACGGGTTGGGCTTAGGTTTAGGGTTAAAGTTTACTGCTAGGGTAGGGATAGGGTTCAGGGTTAGCTTTAGGGGTTCTGGATAGGGTTAGGTGTTAGGTTAGTGTCAGGGTTAGGTCTAGTCGTGAGGGTAAGGTTTAGGGTAAGCTTTAAGAGCTAGGGTTAGGTTTAATGGTTAGGATTAGGATTAGGGTTAAGGGTTAGGGTAAGGCTTAGGGGTTAGGGTGAAGGGTTAGGGTTTTTATTAGGCATAGCGTTGGGGTTAGAAGTAAGGGTTCCTGTCAGTGTTAGGGTTGTAGGTAGGGTTATGGTTAGGGTTAGCGGTTTAGAATTAGGGTTAGGGATTAGGTGTCACAGTGATCACTAGGAGATAGGGTTAGAATTATGGGATAGGGGTTGTTCTCAGTAAATGCGTTATGCATTAATGTTAGGATAAGAGGTTAAAGTTAGGCGCACGGTGAGGTTTACGTGTTAAGGGGAGAAATAGGAACAGGGTTTGGTGTTACGTTCACGGTTAGGGTTATCTGTTAAAGGTATTGTTTATGCTTAGCGCACGGGCCCTGTCTGCATTAGGCGGGCGGGGGGAGTTTAGGGGGCTGGGATTGTACCCGGGAACCCACTCTATCATACTCTGGGTATGGGCCCGTGGGTTTCATGCAGGACACAGTGGTAGAGCCTCCTTTCACGCATGGCATGGGAGGATTGCAGGCTTTCTAAACTCTAAGAAAGCAAGAAGTCTGAGAATTAGATTAAGGGTTAGGATTATGCTTAGGGTTAAGGATGAAGTTTAGTGTTAGGGTGAGGGCTTAGGGTTAGGGATTAGGGTTAGGGTTAAAGGTTACTCTTAGGTTTAACGGTTACACTTTGGTTTAGGGTTGAGGTTTACGGTTAGGGTTAAGATGAGGGGTTAGGGTTTGGTACAGGGTTAGGGTTAAGTGTTAGGTTTAGGGTTGAAGATTAGGATTAGGGTTAGGATTGAAGGTTAGCGTGAGAGTTAACGCTTAGGGTTAAGGTTAAGTGTTAGGGTTTAGAGTTAGGGTTAGTTTTAGGGTTAGAGTTATGTGCTATGGTTTGTGTTAGAGGTTAGGGTTAGGTTTACTGGTCACGGTTAGGGTTACGTTTAGGGGGTAACATTAGGGTTAGGGTTGGGGTTAAGGGATAGGATTAGGGATAAGTGTTGGGCTTAGGGTTAGGGTTTAGTGTTAGGATTAGCAGTAAGGATTAGGGTTAGGGTCAAGGTTAAATGCTTGGGTGCGGGTAATGGTTAGGGTCAGGGTTAAGGTTCACGGATAGGGTTAGTGTTAAGGTTTACGGGTAGGTTTAGGGTTCAGGGTTAGAGTTAGCATTAGGGCTTAAGGTTAGGATTAGGCGGTAGTTTCGATTTAGGGTTAGATCTACGCGTTTGGGTAAGGGCTAGCGTTAGGGTTAAGAGATAGGGTTAGGTTTAATGCTTAGGATTAGGGTTAGGGTTTGGGGTTAAAGTAAGTGTTAGGGGTTAGGTTTCAGGATCAAAGGTTACGGTTATTTTTAGCTGTAGTGTTAGGGTTAGGGATAAGGGATCCCATTAGCATTAAGGGTCTTCCTTACTGTAGGGTTAAGGGTTAGGCTTAGAGTTAAAGGTTAAGGTTAGGGTCAGTGTTAAGATTTAGGGTGAGGGTTAACGGTTAGGGTAAAGGTTAAGCGTTAGGGTTAGGGATTAGTGATTAGGGTTTTTGGTTAGTGTTAGGGTTAGCGGTTAGGAGTTAGTGTTTTATGAAGGGGTATGGTTAGAATTATGATTGGGGTTAGAGTTAGGGTGAGGTATAGGGGTTAGGTTTAGGGGTTAGTTTTAGGGTAAAAGGATAGGATTAGGGTTACGGGTTGGGCTTAGGTTTAGGGTTAAAGTTTACTGCTAGGGTTAGGGATAGGGTTCAGGGTTAGCTTTAGGGGTTCTGGTTAGTGTTAGGTGTTAGGTTAGTGTCAGGATTAGGTCTAGCCCTGAGGGTAAGGTTTAAGGCTTAGCTTTAAGAGCTAGGGTTAGGTTTAATGGTTAGGATTAGGATTAGGGTTAAGGGTTAGGGTAAGGCTTAGGGGTTAGGGTGAAGGGATAGGGTCAAGGGTTAGGGTTTTTGTTAGGCATAGCGTTGGGGTTAGAAGTAAGGGTTACTGTCAGTGTTAGGGTTGTAGGTAGGGTTACGGTTAGGGTTAGCGGTTTAGAATTAGGGTTGGAGATTAGGTGTCACAGTGATGACTAGGAGGTAGGGTTAGAATTATGGGGTAGGGGTTGTTCTCAGGAAATGGGTTATGCATTAACGTTAGGATAAGAGGTTAAAGTTAGGCGCACGGTGAGGTTTACGTGTTAAGGGGAGAAATAGGAACAGGGTTGGGTGTTATGTTCAGGGTTAGGGTTATCTGCTAAAGGTATTGTTTATGCTTAGCACACGGTCCCTGTCTTCATTAGGCAGGGGGATGGAGTTTAGCGGGCTGGGATTGTACCCGGGAAACCACTCTATCATACCCTGGGCATGGGCCCGTGGGTTTCATGCAGGACACAGTGGTAGAGCCTCCTTTCACCCATGGCATGGGAGGATTGCAGGCTTTCTAAACTCTAAGAAAGAAAGAAGTCTGAGAATTAGATTTAGGGTTAGGATTATGGTTAGGGTTAAGGATGAAGTTTAGAGTTAGGGTGAGGGCTTAAGGTTAGGGATTAGGGTTAGGGTTAAAGGTTAGTCTTAGGTTTAATGGTTACACTTTGGTTTAGGGTTGAGGTTTACGGTTAGGGTTTAGATGAGGGGTTAGTGTTTGGTACAGGGTTAGGGTTAAGTGTTAGGTTTAGGGTTGAAGATTAGGATGAGGGTTAGGATTAAAGATTAGCGTGAGAGTTAACGCTTAGGGTTAACGTTAAGAGTTAGGGTTTAGGGTTAGGGTTAGGGTTAGGGTTAGTTTTAGGGTTAGAGTTATGTGCTATGGTTTGTGTTAGAAGTTAGGGTTAGGTTTACTGGTCACGGTTACGGTTACGTTTATGGGGTAGCATTAGGGTTAAGGTTAAGGTTAAGGGATAGGATTAGGGATAAGTGTTGGGCTTAGGGTTAGGGTTTAGTGTTAGGGTTAGCATTAAGGATTAGGGTTAGGGTCAGGGTTAAAAGCTTGGCTGCGGGTAATGGTTAGGGTCAGGGTTAAGGTTCACGGATAGGGTTAGTGTTAAGGGTTACGGGTATGTTTAGGGTTTAGGGTTAGAGTTAGGGTTAGGGTTAGGGTTAGGGGTTAGGGTTAGGGTCAGGGTCAGGGTCAGGGGTTAGGGGTTAGGGTTAGGGGTTAGGGTTAGGGTTAGGGGTTAGGGTTAGGGTTAGGGGTTTGGGTTAGTGTTAGGGGGGTTAGGGTTATGGTTGGGGTTGGGGTTAGGGTTAGGGTTAGGGTTGGGTTAGGTTTAGGGTTAGGGTAGGGGTAGGGGTAGGGGTAAGGTTACGGGTTAGGGTTAGGATTAGGGGTTAGGCTCAGGGTCAGGGTCAGGGTCAGGGTTAGGGCTTAGGTTTAGGGTTAGGGTTGGGGTTGGGGTCGGGGTTAGGGTTAGGGTTAG
>NW_027183051.1:50000-52500 GCF_041146395.1 Eulemur rufifrons | reverse complement strand
TGTTTGGGGTTAAAGTAAGTGTTAGGGGTTAGGTTTAAGGATCAAAGCTTAGGGTTATTTTTAGCTGTAGTGTTAGGGTTAGGGATAAGGGATCCCATTAGCATTAAGGGTCTTCCTTACTGTAGGGTTAAGGGTTAGGCTTAGAGTTAAAGGTTCAGGTTAGGGTCAGTGTTAAGATTTAGGGTGAGGGTTAACGGTTAGGGTAAAGGTTAAGCGTTAGGGTTAGGGATTAGTGATTAGGGTTTTTGGTTAGTGTTAGGGTTAGCGGTTAGGAGTTAGTGTTTTATGAAGGGGTATGGTTAGAATTAGGATTGGGGTTAGAGTTAGGGTGAGGTATAGGGGTTAGGTTTAGGGGTTAGTTTTAGGGTAAAAGGATAGGATTAGGGTTACGGGTTGGGCTTAGGTTTAGGGTTAAAGTTTACTGCTAGGGTTAGGGATAGGGTTCAGGGTTAGCTTTAGGGGTTCTGGTTAGGGTTAGGTGTTAGGTTAGTGTCAGGGTTAGGTCTAGTCGTGAGGGTAAGGTTTAGGGTTAGCTTTAAGAGCTAGGGTTAGGTTTAATGGTTAGGATTAGGATTAGGGTTAAGGGTTAGGGTAAGGCTTAGGGGTTAGGGTGAAGGGTTAGGGTCAAAGGTTAGGGTTTTTGTTAGGCATAGCGTTGGGGTTAGAAGTAAGGGTTACTGTCAGTGTCAGGGTTGTAGGTAGGGTTACGGTTAGGGTTAGCGGTTTAGAATTAGGGTTAGGGATTAGGTGTCACAGTGATGACTAGGAGATAGGGTTAGAATTATGGGATAGGGGTTGTTCTCAGGAAATGGGTTATGCATTAACGTTAGGATAAGAGGTTAAAGTTAGGCGCACGGTGAGGTTTACGTGTTAAGGGGAGAAATAGGAACAGCGTTGGGTGTTATGTTCAGGGTTAGGGTTATCTGTTAAAGGTATTGTTTATGCTTAGCGCACGGGCCCTGTCTGCATTAGGCAGGCGGGGGGAGTTTAGGGGGCTGGGATTGTACCCGGGAACCCACTCTATCATACTCTGGGTATGGGCCCGTGGGTTTCATGCAGGACACAGTGGTAGAGCCTCCTTTCACGCATGGCATGGGAGGATGGCAGGCTTTCTAAACTCTAAGAAAGCAAGAAGTGTGAGAATGAGATTTAGGGTTGGATTATGGTTAGGGTTAAGGATGAAGTTTAGTGTTAGGGTGAGGGCTTAGGCTTAGGTATTAGGGTTAGGGTTAAAGGTTACTCTTAGGTTTAAGGGTTACACTTTGGTTTAGGGTTGAGGTTTACGATTAGGGTTAAGATGAGGGGTTAGGTTATGGTATAGGGTTAGGGTTAAGTGTTAGGTTTAGTGTTGAAGATTAGGATTAGGGTTAGGATTAAAGGTTAGCGTGAGAGTTAACTCTTAGGGTTAAGGTTAAGAGTTAGGGTTTAGGGTTAGGGTTAGGGTTAGGGTTAGTTTTAGGGTTAGAGTTATGTGCTATGGTTTGTGTTAGAGGTTAGGGTTAGGTTTACTGGTAACGGTTAGGGTTACGTTTAGGGGGTAGCATTAGGGTTAGGCTTAGGGTTAGGGTTAGGGGATAGGATTAGGGATAAGTGTTGGGCTTAGGGTTAGGGTTTAGTGTTAGGGTTAGCATTAAGGATTAGGGTTAGGGTCAGGGTTAAATGCTTGGGTGCGGGTAATGGTTAGGGTCAGGGTTAAGGTTCACGGATAGGGTTAGTGTTAAGGGTTACGGGTAGGTTTAGGGTTCAGGGTTAGAGTTAGCATTAGGGCTTAAGGTTAGGATTAGGCGGTAGGTTCGATTTAGGGTTAGATCTAGGCGTTAGGGTAAGGGCTAGCGTTAGGGTTGAGAGATAGGGTTAGGTTTAATGCTTAGGATTAGGGTTAGGGTTTGGGGTTAAAGTAAGTGTTAGGGGTTAGGTTTAAGGATCCAAGGTTAGGGTTATTTTTAGCTGTAGTGTTAGGGTTAGGGATAAGGGATCCCATTAGCATTAAGGGTCTTCCTTACTGTAGGGTTAAGGGTTAGGCTTAGAGTTAAAGGTTCAGGTTAGGGTCAGTGTTAAGATTTAGGGTGAGGGTTAACGGTTAGGGTAAAGGTTAAGCGTTAGGGTTAGGGATTAGTGATTAGGGATTTTGGTTAGTGTTAGGGTTAGCGGTTAGGAGTTAGTGTTTTATGAAGGGGTATGGTTAGAATTATGATTGGGGTTAGAGTTAGGGTGAGGTATAGGGGTTAGGTTTAGGGGTTAGTTTTAGGGTAAAAGGATAGGATTAGGGTTACGGGTTGGGCTTAGGTTTAGGGTTAAAGTTTACTGCTAGGGTTAGGGATAGGGTTCAGGGTTAGCTTTAGGGGTTCTGGTTAGGGTTAGGTGTTAGGTTAGTGTCAGGATTAGGTCTAGTCCTGAGGGTAAGGTTTAGGGTTAGATTTAAGAGCTAGGGTTAGGTTTAATGGTTAGGATTAGGATTAGGGTTAAGGGTTAGGGTAAGGCTTAGGGGTTAGGGTGAAGG
>NW_027183051.1:22500-32500 GCF_041146395.1 Eulemur rufifrons | reverse complement strand
TAATTTAGGGTTGAGGTTTACGTTTAGGCTTAAGATGAGGGGTTAGGGTTTGGTACAGGGTTAGGGTTAAGTGTTAGGTTTAGGGTTGAAGATTAAGATTAGGGTTAAGATTAAAGGTTAGCGTGAGAGTTAACGCTTAGTGTTAAGGTTAAGAGTTAGGGTTTAGGGTTAGGTTTAGGGTTAGTTTTAGGGTTAGAGTTATGTGCTATGGTTTGTGTTAGAGGTTAGGGTTAGGTTTACTGGTCACGGTTAGGGTTACGTTTAGGGGTTAGCATTAGGGTTAGGGTTAGGGTTAGTGTTAGGGTTAAGGGATAGGATTAGGGTTAAGTGTTGGGCTTAGGGTTAGGGTTTAATGTTAAGGTTAGCATTAAGGATTAGGGTTAGGGTGGGTTAAATGCTTGGGTGCGGGTAATGGTTAGGGTCAGGGTTTAGGTTCACGGATAGGGTTAGTGTTAAGGGTTACGGGTAGGTTTAGGGTTCAGGGTTAGTGTTAGCATTAGGGCTTAAGGTTAGGATTAGGCGGTAGGTTAGATTTAGGGTTAGATCTAGGCGTTAGGGTAAGGGCTAGCGTTAGGGTTAAGAGATAGGATTAGGTTTAATGCTTAGGATTAGGGTTAGGGTTTGGGGTTAAAGTAAGTGTTAGGAGTTGGGTTTCAGGATCCAAGGTTAGGGTTATTTTTAGCTGTAGTGTTAGGGTTAGGGATAAGGGATCCCATTAGCATTAAGGGTCTTCCTTACTGTAGGGTTAAGGGTTAGGCTTAGAGTTAAAGGTTAAGGTTAGGGTCAGGGTTAAGATTTAGGGTGAGGGTTAACGGTTAGGGTAAAGTTTAAGCATTAGGGTTAGGTATTAGTGATTAGGGTTTTTGGTTAGTGTTAGGGTTAGCGGTTAGGAGTTAGTGTTTTATGAAGGGGTATGGTTAGAATTAGGATTGGGGTTAGAGTTAGGGTGAGGTATAGGGGTTAGGTTTAGGGGTTAGTTTTAGGGTAAAGGATAGGATTAGGGTTACGGGTTGGGCTTAGGTTTAGGGTTAAAGTTTACTGCTAGGGTTAGGGATAGGGTTCAGGGTTAGCTTTAGGGGTTCTGGTTAGGGTTAAGTGTTAGGTTAGTGTCAGGGTTAGGTCTAGTCGTGAGGGTAAGGTTTAGGGTTAGCGTTAAGAGCTAGGGTTAGGTTTAATGGTTAGGATTAGGATTAGGGTTAAGGGTTACGGTAAGGCTTAGGGGTTAGCGTGATGGGTTAGGGTCAAGGGTTAGGGTTTTTGTTAGGCATAGCGTTGGGGTTAGAAGTAAGGGTTACTGTCAATGTTAGGGTTGTAGGTAGGGTTACGGTTAGGGTTAGCGGTTTAGAATTAGGGTTAGGGATTAGGTGTCACAGTGATGACTAGGAGATAGGGTTAGAATTATGGGATGGGGTTGTACTCAGGAAATGGGTAATTCATTAACGTTAGGATAAGAGTTTAAAGTTAGGCGCACGGTGAGGTGTACGTGTTGAGGGCAGAAATAGGAACAGAGTTGGGTGTTATGTTCAGGGTTAGGGTTATCTGTTAAAGGTATTGTTTATGCTTAGCGCACGGGCCCTGTCTGCATTAGGCGGGCGGGGGGAGTTTAGGGGGCTGGGATTGTACCCGGGAACCCACTCTATCATACTCTGGGTATGGGCCCGTGGGTTTCATGCAGGACACAGTGGTAGAGCCTCCTTTCACGCATGGCATGGGAGGATTGCAGGCTTTCTAAACTCTAAGAAAGCAAGAAGTCTGAAAATTAGATTTAGGGTTAGGATTCTGGTTAGGGTTAAGGATGAAGTTTAGTGTTAGGGTGAGGGCTTAGGGTTAGGGATTCGGGTTAGGGTTAAAGATTACTCTTATTTTTAACGGTTACACTTTGGTTTAGAGTTGAGGTTTACGGTTAGAGTTAAGATGAGGGGTTAGGGTTTGGTACAGGGTTAGGGTTAAGTGTTAGCTTTAGGGTTGAAGATTAGGATTAGGGTTAGGATTAAAGGTTAGCGTGAGAGTTAACGCTTAGGGTTAAGGTTAAGAGTTAGGGTTTAGGGTTAGGGTTAGGGTTAGGGTTAGTTTTAGGGTTAGAGTTATGTGCTATGGTTTGTGTTAGAGGTTAGGGTTAGGTTTACTGGTCACGGTTAGGTTTAGTTTAGGGGGTAGCATTAGGGTTAGTGTTAAGGGATAGGATTAGGGTTAAGTGTTGGGCTTAGTGTTAGGGTTTAGTGTTAAGGTTAGCATTAAGGATTAGGGTTAGGGTCAGGGTTAAATGCTTGGGTGCGGGTAATGGTTAGGGTCAGGGTTTAGGTTCACGGATAGGGTTAGTGTTAAGGGTTATGGGTAGGTTTAGGGTTCAGGGTTAGTGTTAGCATTAGGGCTTAAGGTTAGGATTAGGCGGTAGGTTAGATTTAGGGTTAGATCTAGGCGTTAGGGTAAGGGCTAGCGTTAGGGTTAAGAGATAGGATTAGGTTTAATGCTTAGGATTAGGGTTAGGGTTTGGGGTTAAAGTAAGTGTTAGGGGTTAGGTTTAAGGATCCAAGGTTAGGGTTATTTTTAGCTGTAGTGTTAGGGTTAGGGATAAGGGATCCCATTAGCATTAAGGGTCTTCCTTACTGTAGGGTTAAGGGTTAGGCTTAGAGTTAAAGGTTAAGGTTAGGGTCAGTGTTAAGATTTGGGGTGAGGGTTAACGGTTATGGTAAAGGTTAAGCGTTAGGGTTAGGGATTAGTGATTAGGGTTTTTGGTTAGTGTTAGGGTTAGCGGTTACGAGTTAGTGTTTTATGAAGGGGTATGGTTAGAATTAGGATTGGGGTTAGAGTTAGGGTGAGGTATAGGGGTTAGGTTTAGGAGTTAGTTTTAGGGTAAAAGGATAGGATTAGGGTTACGGGTTGGGCTTAGGTTTAGGGTTAAAGTTTACGGCTGGAGTTAGGGATAGGGTTCAGGGTTAGCTTTAGGGGTTCTGGTTAGGGTTAGGTGTTAGGATAGTGTCAGGGTTAGGTCTAGTCGTGAGGGTAAGGTTTAGGGTTAGCTTTAAGAGCTAGGGTTAGGTTTAATGGTTAGGATTAGGATTAGGGTTAAGGGTTAGGGTAGGGCTTAGGGGTTAGGGTGAAGGGTTAGAATCAAGGGTTAGGGTTTTTGTTAGGCATAGCGTTGGGGTTAGAAGAAAGGGTTACTGTCAGTGTTAGGGTTGTAGGTAGGGTTACGGTTAGGGTTAGCGGTTTAGAATTAGGGTTAGGGATTAGGTGTCACAGTGATTACTAGGAGATAGGGTTAGAATTATGGGATGGGGTTGTTCTCAGGAAATGGGTAATTCATTAACGTTAGGATAAGAGGTTAAAGTTAGGCGCACGGTGAGGTTTACGTGTTAAGGGCAGAAATAGGAACAGAGTTGGGTGTTACGTTCAGGGTTAGGGTTATCTGTTAAAGGTATTGTTTATGCTTAGCGCACGGGCCCTGTCTGCATTAGGCGGGCGGGGGGAGTTTAGGGGGCTGGGATTGTACCCGGGAACCCACTCTATCATACTCTGGGTATGGGCCCGTGGGTTTCATGCAGGACACAGTGGTAGAGCCTCCTTTCACGCATGGCATGGGAGGATTGCAGGCTTTCTAAACTCTAAGAAAGCAAGAAGTCTGAGAATTAGATTTAGGGTTAGGGTTCTGGATAGGGTTAAGGATGAAGTTTAGTGTTAGGGTGAGGGCTTAGGGTTAGGGATTAGGGTTAGGGTTAAAGGTTACTCTTAGGTTTAACGGTTACGCTTTAATTTAGGGTTGAGGTTTACGGTTAGGGTTAAGATGAGGGGTTAGGGTTTGGTACAGGGTTAGGGTTAAGTGTTAGGTTTAGGGTTGAAGATTAGGATTAGGGTTAGGATTAAAGGTTAGCGTGAGAGTTAACGCTTAGGGTTAAGGTTAAGAGTTAGGGTTTAGGGTTAGGGTTAGGGTTAGTTTTAGGGTTAGAGTTAAGTGCTATGGTTTGTGTTAGAGGTTAGGGTTAGGTTTACTGGTCATGGTTAGGGTTACGTTTAGGGGTTAGCATTAGGGTTAGGGTTAGGGTTAGGGTTAAGGGATAGGATTAGGGTTAAGTGTTGGGCGTAGGGTTAGGGTTTAGTGTTAGGGTTAGCATTAAGGATTAGGGTTAGGGTCAGGGTTAAATGCTTGGGTGCGGGTAATGGTTAGGGTCAGGGTTAAGGTTCACGGATAGGGTTAGTGTTAAGGGTTACGGGTAGGTTTCGGGTTCAGGGTTAGTGTTAGCATTAGGGCTTAAGGTTAGGATTAGGCGGTAGGTTAGATTTAGGGTTAGATCTAGGCGTTAGGGTAAGGGCTAGCGTTAGGGTTAAGAGATAGGGTTAGGTTTAATGCTTAAGTTTAGGGTTAGGGTTTGGGGTTAAAGAAAGTGTTAGGGCTTAGTTTTAAGGATCAAAGGTTAGGGTTATTTTTAGCTGTAGTGTTAGGGTTAGGGATAAGGGATCCCATTAGCATTAAGGGTCTTCCTTCCTGTAGGGTTAAGGGTTAGGCTTAGAGTTAAAGGTTAAGGTTAGGGTCAGTGTTAAGATTTAGGGTGAGGGTTAACGGTTAGGGTAAACGTTAAGCGTTAGGGTTAGGGATTAGTGATTAGGGTTTTTGGTTAGTGTTAGGGTTACCGGTTAGGAGTTAGTGTTTTATGAAGGGGTATGGTTAGAATTAGGATTGGGGTTACAGCTAGGGTGAGGTATAAGGGTTAGGTTTAGGGGTTAGTTTTAGGGTAAAAGGATAGGATTAGGGTTACGGGTTGGGCTTAGGTTTAGGGTTAAAGTTTACTGCTATGTTCAGGGATAGGGTTCAGGGTTAGTTTTAGGGGTTCTGGTTAGGGTTAGGTTTTAGGTTAGTGTCAGGGTTAGGTCTAGTCGTGAGTGTAAGGTTTAGGGTTAGCTTTAAGAGCTAGGCTTAGGTTTAATGGTTAGGATTAGGATTAGGGTTAAGGGTTAGGGTAAGGCTTAGGGGTTAGGGTGAAGGTTTAGGGTCAAGGGTTAGGGTTCTTGTTAGGCATAGCGTTGGGGTTAGAAGTAAGGGTTACTGTCAGTGTTAGGGTTGTAGGTAGGGTTACGGTTAGGGTTAGCGGTTTAGAATTAGGGTTAGGGATTAGGTGTCACAGTGATGACTAGGAGATAGGGTTAGAATTATGGGATAGGGGTTGTTCTCAGGAAATGGGTTATGCATTAACGTTAGGATAAGAGGTTAAAGTTAGGCGCACGGTGAGGTTTACGTGTTAAGGGGAGAAAGAGGAACAGGGTTGGGTGTTATGTTCAGGGTTAGGGTTATCTGTTAAAGGTATTGTTTATGCTTAGCGCACGGGCCCTGTCTGCATTAGGCGGGTGGGGGGAGTTTAGGGGGCTGGGATTGTACCCGGGAACCCACTCTATCATACTCTGGGTATGGGCCCGTGGGTTTCATGCAGGACACAGTGGTAGAGCCTCCTTTCACGCATGGCATGGGAGGATTGCAGGCTTTCTAAACTCTAAGAAAGCAAGAATCCTGAGAATTAGATTTAGGGTTAGGATTCTGGTTAGGGTTAAAGATGAGGTTTAGTGTTAGGGTGAGGGTTTAGGGTTAGGGATTAGGGTTAGGGTTAAAGGTTAGTCTTAGGTTTAACGGTTGCACTTTGGTTTAGGGTTGAGGTTTACGGTTAGGGTTAAGATGAGGGGTTAAGGTTTGGTACAGGGTTAGGGTTAAGTGTTAGGTTTAGGGTTGAAGATTAGGATTAGGGTTAGGATTAAAGGTTAGCGTGAGAGTTAACGCTTAGGGTTAAGGTTAAGAGTTAGGGTTTAGGGTTAGGTTTAGGGCTAGGGTTAGTTTTAGGGTTAGAGTTATGTGCTATGATTTGTGTTAGAGGTTAGGGTTAGGTTTACCTGTGACGGTTAGGGTTACGTTTAGGGGTTAGCATTAGGGTTAGGGTTAGGGTTAGGGTTAAGGGATAGGATTACGGTTAAGTGTTGGCCTTAGGGTTAGGGTTTATTGTTAGGGTTATCATTAAGGACTAGGGGTAGGGTCAGGGTTAATTGCCTGGGTGCGGGTAATGGTTAGGGTCAGGGTTAAGGTTTACGGATAGGGTTAGTGTTAAGGGTTACGGGTAGGTTTAGGGTTCAGGGTTAGAGTTAGCATTAGGGCTTAAGGTTAGGATTAGGCGGTAGGTTCGATTTAGGGTTAGATCTAGGCGTTCGGGTAAGGGCTAGCGTTAGGGTTAAGAGATAGGGTTACGTTTAATGCTTAGGATTAGGGTTAGGGTTTGGGGTTAAATAAGTGTTAGGGGTTAGGTTTAAGGATGAAAGGTTACTGTTATTTTTAGCTGTAGTGTTCGCGTTACGGAAAAGGGATCCCATTAGCATTAAGGGTCTTCCTTACTGTAGGGTTAAGGGTTAGGCTTAGAGTTAAAGGTTAAGGTTAGGGTCAGTGTTAAGATTTAGGGTGAGGGTTAATGGTTAGGGTAAAGGTTAAGCGTTAGGGTTAGGGATTAGTGATTAGGGTTTTTGGTTAGTGTTAGGGTTAGCCGTTAGGAGTTAGTGTTTTATGAAGGGGTATATTTAGAATTAGGATTGGGGTTAGAGTTAGGGTGAGTTATAGGGGTTAGGTTTAGGGGTTAGTTTTAGGGTAAAAGGATAGGATTAGGGTTACGGGTTGGGCTTAGGTTTAGGGTTAAAGTTTACTGCTAGGGTTAGGGATAGGGTTCAGGCTTAGCTTTAGGGGTTCTGCTTAGGGTTAGGTGTTAGGTTAGTGTCAGGGTTAGGTCTAGTCGTGAGGGCAAGGTTCAGGGTTATCTTTAAGAGCTAGGGTTAGGTTTAATGTTTAGGATTAGGATTAGGGTTAAGGGTTAGGGTAAGGCTTAGGGGTTAGGGTCAAGTGTTAGGGTTTTTGTTAGGCATAGCGTTGGGGTTAGAAGTAAGGGTTACTGTCAGTGTTAGGGTTGTAGGTAGGGTTACGGTTAGGGTTAGCGGTTTAGAATTAGGGTTAGGGATTAGGTGTCACAGTGATGACTAGGAGATAGGGTTAGAATTATGGGATAGGGGTTGTTCTCAGGAAATGGGTTATGCATTAACGTTAGGATAAGAGGTTAAAGTTAGGCGCACGGTGCGGTTTACGTGTTAAGGGGAGAAATAGGAACAGGGTTGGGTGTTACGTTCAGGGTTAGGGTTATCTGTTAAAGGTATTGTTTATGCTTAGCGCACGGGCCCTGTCTGCATTAGGCAGGCGGGGGGAGTTTAGGGGGCTGGGATTGTACCCGGGAACCCACTCTATCATACTCTGGGTATGGGCCCGTGGGTTTCATGCAGGACACAGTGGTAGAGCCTCCTTTCACACATGGCATGGGAGGATTGCAGGCTTTCTAAACTCTAAGAAAGCAAGAAGTCTGAGAATTAGATTTAG
The DNA here is from genome assembly GCF_041146395.1 of Eulemur rufifrons. NCBI lineage: Eukaryota > Metazoa > Chordata > Mammalia > Primates > Lemuridae > Eulemur > Eulemur rufifrons. The sequence goes on along the minus strand of NW_027183051.1, from coordinate 25,113 downwards.
GGTTAGGATTCTGGTTAGGGTTAAGGATGAAGTTTAGTGTTAGGGTGAGGGCTTAGGGTTAGGGATTAGGGTTAGGGTTAAATGTTACTCTTAGGTTTAACGGTTACACTTTGGTTTAGGGTTGAGGTTTACGGTTAGGGTTAAGATGAGGGGTTAGGGTTTGGTACAGGGTTAGGGTTAAGTGTTAGGTTTAGGGTAGAAGATTAGGATTAGGGTTAGGATTAAAGGTTAGCGTGAGAGTTAACGCTTAGGGTTAAGGTTAAGAGTTAGGGTTTAGGGTTAGGTTTAGGGTTAGGGTTAGTTTTAGGGTTAGAGTTATGTGCTATGGTTTGTGTTAGAGGTTAGGGTTAGGTTTACTGGTCACGGTTAGGGTTACGTTTAGGGGGTACCATTAGGGTTAGGCTTAGGGTTAGGGTTAGGGGATAGGATTAGGGATAAGTGTTGGGCTTAGGGTTAGGGTTTAGTGTTAGGGTTAGCATTAAGGATTAGGGTTAGGGTCAGGGTTAAATGCTTCGGTGCAGTTAATGGTTAGGGTCAGGGTTAAGGTTCACAAATAGGGTTAGTGTTAAGGGTTACGGGTAGGTTTAGGGTTCAGGGTTAGAGTTAGCATTAGGGCTTAAGGTTAGGATTAGGCGGTAGGTTAGACTTAGGGTTAGATCTAGGCCTTAGGGTAAGGGCTAGCGTTAGGGTTAAGAGATAGGGTTAGGTTTAATGCTTAGGATTAGGGTTAGGGTTTGGGGTTAAAGTAAGTGTTAGGGGTTAGGTTTAAGGATCAAAGGTTAGGGTTATTTTTAGCTGTAGTGTTAGGGTTAGGGATAAGGGATCCCATTAGCATTAAGGGTCTTCCTTACTGTAGGGTTAAGGGTTAGGCTTAGAGTTAAAGGTTAAGGTTAGGGTCAGTATTAAGATTTAGGGTTAGGGTTAACGGTTAGGGTAAAGGTTAAGCGTAAATGTTAGGCATTAGTGATTAGGGTTTTTGGTTAGTGTTAGGGTTAGCGGTTAGGAGTTAGTGTTTTATGAAGGGGTATGGTTAGAATTAGGATTGGGGTTAGAGTTAGGGTGAGGTATAGGGGTTAGGTTTAGGGGTTAGTTTTAGGGTAAAAGGATAGGATTAGGGTTTCGGGTTGGGCTTAGGTTTAGGGTTAAAGTTACTGCTAGGGTTAGCGATAGGGTTCAGGGTTAGCATTAGGGGTTCTGGTTAGGGTTAGGTGTTAGGTTAGTGTCAGGGTTAGGGCTAGTCGTGAGGGTAAGGTTTACGGTTAGCTTTAAGAGCTAGGGTTAGGTTTAATGGTTAGGATTAGGATTAGGGTTAAGGGTTAGGGTAAGTCTTAGGGGTTAGGGTGAAGGGTTAGGGTCAAGGGTTAGGGTTTTTGTTAGGCATAGCGTTGGGGTTAGAAGTAAGGTTTACTGTCAGTGTTAGGGTTGTAGGTAGGGTTACGGTTAGGGTTAGCGGTTTAGAATTAGGGTTAGGGATTAGGTGTCACAGTGATGACTAGGAGATAGGGTTAGAATTATGGGATAGGGGTTGTTCTCAGGAAATGGGTTATGCATTAACGGTAGGATAAGAGGTTAAAGTTAGGCGCACGGTGAGGTTTACGTGTTAAGGGGAGAAATAGGAACAGGGTTGGGTGTTATGTTCAGGGTTAGGGTTATCTGTTAAAGGTATTGTTTATGCTTAGCGCACGGGCCCTGTCTGCATTGGGCGGGCGGGGGGAGTTTAGGGGGCTGGGATTGTACCCGGGAACACACTCTATCATACTCTGGGTATGGGCCCGTGGGTTTCATGCAGGACGCAGTGGTAGAGCGTCCTTTCACGCATGGCATGGGAGGATTGCAGGCTTTCTAAACTCTAAGAAAGCAAGAAGTCTGAGAATTAGATTTAGGGTTAGGATTATGGTTAGGGTTAAGGATGAAGTTTAGTGTTAGGGTGAGGGCTTAGAGTTAGGGATAAGGGTTAGGGTTAAAGGTTACCCTTAGGTTTAACCGTTACACTTTGGTTTAGGGTTGAGGTTTACGGTTAGGTTTAAGATGAGGGGTTAGGGTTTGGTACAGGGTTAGGGTTACGTGTTAGCTTTAGGGTTGAAGATTAGGATTAGGGTTAGGATTAAAGGTTAGCGTGAGAGTTAACGCTTAGGGTTAAGGTTAAGAGTTAGGGTTTAGGGTTAGGGTTAGGGTTAGTTTTAGAGTTAGAGTTATGTGCTATGGTTTGTGTTAGAGGTTAGGGTTAGGTTTACTGGTCACGGCTAGGGTTAGGTTTAGGGGGTAGCATTAGGGTTAGACTTATGGTTAGGGTTAAGGGATAGGATTAGGGATAAGTGTTGGGCTTAGGGTTAGGGTTTAGTGTTAGGGTTATCAATAAGGATTAGGGGTAGGGTCAGGGTTAAATGCTTGGGTGCGGGTAATGGTTAGGGTCAGGGTTAAGGTTCACAGATAGGGTTAGTGTTAAGGGTTACGGGTAGGTTTAGGGTTCAGGGTTAGAGTTAGCATTAGGGCTTAAGGTTAGGATTAGGCGGTAGGTTAGATTTAGGGTTAGATCTACGCGTTAGGGTAAGGGCTAGCGTTAGGGTTAAGAGATAGGGTTAGGTTTAATGCTTAGGATTAGGGTTAGGGTTT